>NW_024423319.1:96439521-96516957 GCF_017311325.1 Ursus maritimus
AAATGTTTTTAGGACTTGTTCACACTGTCTTTACATGAAATGAAAAAACAAATAGAGTTAGCTGTAATGTTGTGGTGCCTTCTTTTGACAATTTTGGAAAATAAATTTTTTGAAAGGAACCCTTGTTTGAAACTCTATACATTTTGAACCATAAGCAGTAATTGCAATATAAATTGAGGTTTCTGAATAAACACAAGGCGACCTGAGATATTACACATATGCGCTGCTTTTGGAAATGTGAATTTAATTTGAAAGGTAAGACATTCCCAGTGTATGTCTAGCATGACTGGCCTCCACAAAGCTAATTTTGTTGGGTTTTGGGCTTACAGAGTCCAAAGTGCACTGCAGGGAATGCACAAATGGATAAAAATGTTGTCTGGACAAAAGTACTATAGAAAGTAAAGATGAAGAGATAATCTTCTGGACAAACGTTTACACAGGAAGTGGGGGGATGACTGAACTCCAAGGTTGGATAGTGCACAAAGATGAATCACTATCCATATATGCTGGAAGGTAAATGGTGCCTATCAAAATTCCCAAATAATACTGTCATCGCCTGGCAATCTGGAGACAAATACAAATACCAAAGAAGAAAAAGTAGGCGGGGCGGGGGGGAACCTCCGCAGCGTCAATCCGCTCTGCTAATGGCATTGTTACAATTGATTGTAATGCTCCCAGGATACAACATAAGGACCATCATATTCTCTTTTTTAAAATTGCAGTGGAGTTGATGTGTATTAGTTTCAGGTGTACAGCATAGTGATTCAACAGTTCAATACATTATCAAATGCTCATGACAATTAGTGCAGTTACCATCTGAAGGACCATCATGTTCTGATTTTACTAGTGCATGTCTCTGTCTTACGTATTATGGGAGGAATTATGCATTACAGCACCAATTAAGCTGGATTATGGAAAATGACGTTAATGTTGGGGTGCCTGGGTGGCTCAGTCGTTAAGCGTCTGCCTTCGGCTCAGGGCGTGATCCCAGAGTCCTGGGATCGAGCCCCACATCAGGCTCCTCTGATGGGAGCCTGCTTCTTCCTCTCCCACTCCCCCTGCTTGTGTTCCCTCTCTCACTGGCTGTCTCTCTCTCTGTCAAATAAGTAAATAAAATCTTTAAAAAAAAAGAAAAAGAAAAAGAAAATGATGTTAATGTTAACCTGAAATTTGTTGGATTTAGGCAAGTTGTAGGACTTCATTTATGTTCTGTGACAAGTGCGATAAAGAGGAGATTGAGTCAAAGGCTGCCCGTGATTGAAATGTTAATGCAGTGAGTAGGAATCTCAGGTTTATCTCCCTTTGCCCACTGACCCATTCATGGGCTGGCTCTGGTGGCCATGGTGGTAAGGGGCAGAGACCATTTCTCCGTTAGGTCATCCGGAACATGATTAGAGGCCACCAACTGAAATGACACATTTCTGCTCCTTTCCATTCATCCAACAAATGTGTATTAATAAATTCTGTCAGGTTTTGTGCTAGGGCAAGATGATGAAGATACGGTCCCTAAGGAATTTAGATATGAATGTGCTTTTTGTGGACAAGGACAGAAAAAATATCTATAGTGACAGCCTACCAGAGGGCAGTGGCAGCTGTGAATCCAGACAGAAAAGCCAGCTTGGGAATGAGCTCTAGAGGCTTCCAGGGTTCCTCATTTGTGTGATAGAGAAGAACTGGCAAGTCTATCAAAGACCAAAATGATAGCTGAAGGGAAAGAACACAAATTCAGTGAAAAATAGTTAGTAATTCAAAGTAAAGAGTGCAGTAGCATAAAGTTTCTCTTGAAATAAGGAGAAGTGGCCTACCAGCCATCACCTAACTTCACTGAAATCAGATTTAAGAGGTAGAGTTTTACACTGTTGTAAAAGTCAGTGGCAGACAATGAGATTGCACCTTTTTCTTTTTCCTTTTTTTAAAAGATTTTATTTATTTGACAGAGAGAGAGACAGCCAGTGAGAGAGGGAACACAAGCAGGGGGAGTGGGAGACAAGAAGCAGGCTCCCAGCAGAGGAGCCTGATGCGGGGCTCGATCCCAGAATGCCGGGATCACACCCTGAGCCGAAGGCAGACGCTTAATGACTGAGCCACCCAGGTGCCCCAAGATTGCACCTTTTTCAACCTATGTGAAGCTGGCCATGTAAACTTTCTCTCAGGAGGTTTATAAAAGAAAGCCAACAATTATTTCTCTTGGTAGGCTATGTACATCTATCTTTGGGAGCTCTTCCATTTACTGTCTTTAGAGAAATAATCATATTGTCTTATCTCAGTTTATATGCATCTTTAATCAGAACCTACCTGAAAATATTTCACCTATGTTTACATTCATCACAGAATTAGACCTCAGAGACTACACAGGAGGGCTTTTCACAGAGAAAGACAATTATCATATGGTTTCACTCATATGTGGAACATAAGGAATAGCACAGAGGACCATAGGGGAAGGGAGGGAAAACTAAAGGGGGGAAATCAGAGAGGGAGAAAAACCACAAGAGACTATGGACTATGGGAACGAAACTGAGGGTTTCAGAGGAGAGGGGGGTGCAGGGGGGATGGGGTAACTGAGTGATGGGTATTAAGGAGAGCACTTGTTATGGCGAACACTGGGTGTTATATGCAACTAACGAATCATTAAACATGACACCAAAAACTAATGATGTACTATATGGTGGCTAACTGAACATAAAAATAATAAAAAAGGATATTTTCTAAATGATGGAATAGTCTAGAAAGTCATTCCTCCATCCTCCCTCTTCCTTACTCTTTGCTTTCCTGGTATGCCTCTTCCCTCTTCACACGGTAGAATTGTGTGTGCGCGCACGTGAGCGCATTCATGCATGTATGTGCATCTCCATCTGTCTCTGACTCTCTCAAGTAATTTAGATATATAGGGTAAAGGCAAGGAAATTTTCCTCTCAACATTCTTTATGGGACCAATTTTCCTTTGTAGGTGAAAGAAATTGTGTGGCTTGGTTTTTAAAACTCTTTCATTGAAATATAACACAAATAAATAAAAGTGCACAAATCAGTAAGTGTGCAACTTAATGTTCACAGAGTGAGAATGTCCCAGTGGTTACTCAAAGTGAGAAAATAATATTACCAGCAGCCCCAAACCTCAGTTTCACCCTTTCTCAGTCAATACTTGCCCAATGAAAAGCTTCATGCTGACTTCTGACATACCATAGATAGGCCATTTCTAAAATTTATTTTATTGGGACTATGTAGTATGTCTTCTGTTGTGTCTGACTTCTCTTTGTCGTAATGTTTGTGAGATTTATCTGTTATGTTGCTTGTAGTTGTGATTCATTTTCAGGGTTGTATAGTATGTCATCATACGAATATACCATAATTCGCTTGCTCCATTTCCTGTTGATGGATGTGTGGATTGCTTACACTTGGGGCCTCTAAAAACAATGCTACTCTGAACATTGTTGTATGTTTTGCACATACACATGCACTTCTGTGAATATCAAGAAGCGAAGTTGCTGGGTTACTGAATAGCCAAGTACCTTCCTTTAGTTGATAATGCTAAGTAGTTTTTTAATGTGGGCAAACAAACTTATTAATCATCAGTTTATGAAAGTTTTGGATATTTTTGCCAATAATTAGTATTACCACTGTCTAATTTTAGCTCTCTGGTTGTTGTACTGTAATATCTCATTGTCCTTTGATTCCCCTTTTTCTAGTGACTAATGAGTTGGAGAGCCCTTCCAAGTGTTTGTTGGTCGCATGGATGTAATCTTTAGTATTGGGATTGTTGTCGTCTCATCCTTAATTTTCTGTTGAGATGCCATGTATTTTTTTATTGATGTGGCATTCTTTCTTTTTTTTTCTGAATGTGAGCATTGTGTTTATTTACGGCATGCATCTAGATAGATACATTTTATAGAAGCCTCAAATTTAAAGCCCAGAGACTCTTAAAGAATACTTAGTCCAGTCTCTTAATTTGACAGATGAGGAAACTGGGACCTATAGAGATAATGTCGCTTGCTTAAAACTTCTTCTAGTTAGGAGTAAGACCAGGAATAGAACAGAAGTCTCTAAACACTGAAGTATGACTTTTTCTATTAAATCACGTAGAGTCTTTAGTCCCTTCTAATATGGTGACTCAGACTCTTTGTTTGTCTAGAAAGGCCAAGAAATGCATGATACGGTTATTATAATAGCAAGTACAGTGATGCATAATTCATCTCATTGATTCTCTGAACAGAAATATCCCCAAGTACCCAACTGTTGAATAGCATGGCCATGCAAAATTTAAACTTTTGATTTCTTTTTGGTATCAGATTTTATTTTTCCTCTTTCATACCTTTATTATTGCATTCAGGTTGTCCTCATATTTATTCTTGGAACTTCTGTCTTCTCATTCTTCATTTGGTTCAAATTCAAGAAAGTCTGGTTTTTCTGTGGTGGGTTAATAAGAATGTTATTTTTTGAATATTTTTCTTTCAAATGAGAGTAAATTTAGGTTATGAAACATCATTGCTGATACACTCATACCTAATGTTTATTGAAAATAATGTATATTCTAGAGGCAGTGCTTGGTACTTTTCATCCATTATCTTAGGTAGTATTTTGAGCAACCCCAACATATGTTTTGTTATCGCCGTATTACTAATTGAGAAAGTGAGCCTCAGTGACTTTAAGCTACTTGTGAGACAACTGGAAATTGAACCAGATTTATCAAATTTCAAACATCGCACTCTGTGCATGATTTCGCTCTACATGCTTGGAAGGAAACTAAAATGACAATCAAGGTTTGGGGCACTACCTGCTTCTGCTTCTGCAGTAGGTCTTATAGATGTTCCCAGTCTTCTAATCTCATTAAAATAATTCATTTTTGTTCATTCTTTTTCAAAGTGGTAATCAGAGCCATCACTTTTTTGGTGTTGACTTTATTAATTTCATTGAACTGAACTCTTGATAACGGAACAAGCTGAATACTGACAGGTAGGTCATATCCATAGATGACATTTTAGCTGATTTTTCTTCTGTGAAGAAGACAGACCTATTTTAAGAGTCTTCGATTTCAATTCTTTTGAGCAGTTTATTCTAGAATGTGATTATTTCTCACCTAGATTTTACTTCCAAATATTTCTTGTTCCTGTTCATCGAAGAACCTTTCTACAGATGGCTGAGAATCAGTGTGCTTCTAGTCCTTTGGAGAGTGAGTTTCCTTGCTACACCTTCCTGGTTTCACACAGAGCAGGCACATACTGGTGCCTCCATCTAGAAATCTGAGTCTACATGAGTTATCTAGAATGTTCTTTTTGTCTTGAATGTGAGAAGCACATTTAAACAGTAATTTTGTGATCATTTTGCTGTGTGTAAACAAAGAGGGTGACTTTACACCCAGGATCTCTAAATCATAGGCATTTGGTTGTAGTAATTGCTAAAGTGCATAGAGCTTTACAATTAACAAAACACATTGATGTTTATTATATTCACATAACAACCATATGCAGTAACTTTAGTGAGAAGTATTGTTTTTTCTTCATTCAGATCCAGTCTCTTTGAGTTTTAGGTTTTTGTGAGCTTTGCTGTCTGCTTCCCAGACCACCTGCAGATGCTGCCTTAGCTCAGATGCAGGTAGCTCACTCCGAATACCATGATAGCTCCCTAACATACCTGTGAGTCTTGGGTCTTTCCCATTTACTCTTCACAGAGGCTGCTAGGCTCATATCTCTCAAAAGCCAGATTTAATATGTCACTCCCCTGGTTAAATCCCAGGTGGCTCCCCATTGTTTTTAGGATCTAATCCAAATAACTTGTATGAAAGAAAAGGCCCCTTACCACAGTTTTCCTGCCTTGTCGTCGGGTTTTACAGCCACGATATGAATGTCTTACCCCAGCCTTTTTTTTAAGATTTTATTTATTCATTTGAGAGAGAGAGAGACAGAGAGAACACAAGCAGGGGAGAGGCAGAGGGAGAGAGAGAGGCAGAAGCAGACTCCCCGCTGAGCTGGGAGCTCAACATGGGACTCCGTCCCCGGACCTGGAGATCATGACCTGAGCCGAAGGTAGAGGCTTAACCTCAAGGGTAGGCCTTAACCCAGGTGCCCTGCCTTACCCTAGTCTTATGAACAGTTGTCTGAATGGAACACACTTCCCTGCCTTGTGCCTTTGGGTATGTTGATCCCACTTCACACTCTAAAACGATTCTTCCTCCCACATATTCATTTGTTGCACATCTTATCATTCTCCAGGATAGTGTAAATGGTGCCTCTTCATCTTTGGATGAATCATGTACCCCTGTGTGTACTGATGTAGCATCCTTCTCATATCTGTGTCAATGCTTAGCTATCTCTGGTATACTTTTCAGGTTGTTTATTTATATAGATCATTGGTGCCTGAAGACTGTGATTTCTCCTTTCATGCTTTATCCTTTGCAGAGCACCTGGGGAAAGAGTGACTCAAATTTTACTTACAGTTGGTATGAATTACACATTCAGAGGTAATAAGATTTCTTTCAATCCTATGAGAGCATTATTTTTATTTCACCCTTCTTCACTCCAGTGTACTAACCATAGTACTTAATAGATAAGTCGAGCCAGGTTATGGTTTTGGTGTATTCCATGCTGCTGGAAGTTGGCATATTCAGCTTTGATAGTATAATAGTTACCCTACATATTGGAAATGCATAGAGCACAGTACTTTAAAGCTTATTTCCTTTGTGATTTACACATTACCTCCACCTGAGGTCTTAATTCACTCAAATTATTCACTAAAAAATCAATAAAAATAATTTAATGAAATGATTAAGTAGGATCACAGAAGAGTAAAATGACAGTTACGTTTGAGGTAAACAAGTTCAGGCATACAGTAATGTAAAATAAAGTGAAAATGTGGTCCCTGGATTCCTTCTTTTTTTAAGATTTTATTTATTTATTTGAGAGAGAGAGTGAGCAAAAGAGAAAGAGAGAACACAAGCAGGGAGCAGCAGAGGGAGAGGGAGAAGCAAACTTTCCAGGGAGCCCAACATGGGGGTCGATCCTGGGACTCCAGGATCATGACCCCAGCCAAGGGCAGGGGCTTAAATGACTAAGCCACCAAGGCGCCCCTTGATTCCTTTTTCTATCACTCATAGGAAAGGATGGACTGTGCCTGTCCCCCAGCTATGCTGTATGTCACGGCTGTTGTAAAGTATTCCTGCAGTTAAAAGTATATCTCTAATTCCATTTCCCCACGGAATTTTCATTAGGAAATGAGAACCCCACATTCAAAAGGATTTGAGTTTGGAAAGTAGGGGATATACAATGCCAGCAGGAGAAAAGAGGAGCTAACATGTGATTGGTTTATAGCCGAAACCTCAGGCCCACATCTGGATAGTTGGCCACATCACAAGTTCATGGCAGCTGCAAAGAGAGTAAGAATTCAATGGATGTGTCCAGTGATATGGGATGTTCACAGCCCCCTTGCTCTAATACACAGCTTTGTGGTATCAGGGAGTTAATAAAGAAGTGGACAAGTTTAGTTTTTTTATAATCTGTTAAATCACCTCTATGGAGGGAAAAATTCAAAGATGCAGGAATGTGTAGCAAAGCAGTTCCAAAATTTATCCATTCTTTACAGTTCTCTGTGACAAGAAGCCACAAGCTAGGAGCTATGCATATTTAATTATTTATTTTGATGCTTTTCATAGAATTTCTATTCATTCTTTACGGATATTTATATACAGTCCTTTTCACATGTAGTGGAATTTAGTGCACTGTGTTTAAGAATTACATTGACAGAATTCATTTGTGCACATTACAGTATTTATTAGGGAGTGAAACAATCATTTGTAGAGTTGTAGTAACCAAAGAAGATGATACATTTTATTGTATTGTTCATGAAAATGAAATATTGTGTCTACATTTACAAAACAGTGTAAATGTGATGACACTTGTTGCATAGTCTATAAATAAACATTGACCTTGGATACAGTGGAGGGTTGGATGAAACGTAAGGGAATGTATAGCCATAATCTCTAGCAGGAATGCATTCAAAACCTCTGATTGCATATTAGAGGAATATATTATACATGATTGCTTGTTTTCCATTTTTGAAAAAATGATGCCTCTTGATAATCATTTGTGTCCAGATGAATCAAAGGAAAATCTTTACAACCTTTGATGTAGCAGAGCTAGAGAAATAATGCTGGTCTAAAATACATGGGAAGAGTGAAAGGGTTGATCATGGTATAGACAAATGACCTTCCATCACTGTGTCAGTCAGTGTGCTGGTGTTAGCCAACATGGGACACATCAGCAGTGGATACAGGTGGAAAACTTTTCCAACCAGATGGATTTGCTGGGACTTTTATTGATTGAAGGAGTATCCCATTTTTATCAGAAACATTTCAAATGTAAAATGGGACCTTCTCTGAAGGTTGATAAAGTTTGTACGTATTAAGGCTCATTCTACTACAAATACAATGTAATTAATAATAAATTAGCTAACATAATAATGATTAAATCTATAAAATTTTGATTTCAAGTACAGTGTCATTTCAATCAAACTGTTTGCAAGTTTATTTCATTCTTTTGAAAGAAATTAAAGTGACATACTTCTAACAATGCATGCACAGCTACTAGACCCTTGTTAACAGGGGGTCTTGATGCCTTCTCCTCTATTCTGGGAAACCACCATTCCCATATATGCCTCCAACTTCATACTCCAGTTTGATTCTTTGTCTCATGGTTTCCATTTGCTTTGGGGCTACCTGAAAGTGTCCTGGAAGTAAGATCATTTGGAATTGCCCGTGACACGGAATAGGTGAGAGGCAGTAGCAAATACCCCATCTTTCTTGTCTCTCACATGAGACAATTTTGTGTCCTAGAGTTCCCAAGTGGTATTAAGCCTCATTTGAGCACAGTGACAATGAATTCATCAACTTATACTTTGCTGGCTTCATTTTCTTGTCCTCCACTTTTTTACTGTGCTTCCTGGGATCACCTCTGAAATAAATTACTTGCATTCAAATCCTCTTCTAAGGGTCTACTTCTGGGAAAATCCAGCCCAGGAAAGCATATTGTCAGTAGTTTCACTTCTGATTTAATTTTTTATCCATTTTTTGTCAAATAAGTTTATTTGGGAAAATAATAAGGGCAATTATCAAAAGATGCATTGGTTTGAGAGTTAAGGAACCTTAGAAGTAACACAGCAGTTTGGCCATTTGTCATTTGGCAGTAGTCATTACTGTTCTGGGCCTTGTCTTTTCATCTGAAAAATGTAAGCATCCGATCACATATGGTTAAAGATGAAAAAAATTAATGGGAAAGAGAAAACGCTACCATCACACCATGTATGGTTGCTTAATAGTAGTTTCCAGGAGTGCTGTGACAAACTTTTGGACTGTGTTTGTCCAAAACTTGTGGGAAAGATGTTATTATTTAATGCCATATATACTAGCATATATGCAATGGGAATGAAAGTGGATATTCCATATTTTTACCATCTCTATAATAGATTAGATCAGATTTCATATTTTTTAATATTCAGAACGCATTCTCTAAAAGAAATTTTATGTGGAAGTCCACCAACAACAATAACAAACAAAATAACGAGTTGAAAATGTAGGCATTCTAGATGAAAAGTGAGAAGGGAAAGCATACAAAGCTACAGGCATAGCAATTATACCTTAGAACTTGACAAAAGCTACTGTATTAGACAATTATCTGTGACTGCTTCCAACCCTGTCAATCTAGAAATTAGTTTATTTACCTACTTAGCTACAATCTGGAAACAGTTAACAGGTAACTTTGAACTGGTAATGCCTGAATATACCAAGCAAGACTGAGTACAGGAATGTATCCAATGGCACAAATAATGCTGCCTAATGCTGACAAAGATAGGATGTCTGAGACCACTGGGGGTGGGGGTGGGACGGAGAACTACATGGGCTATTGCTAAAGGCTAAATTTTCTGAGAGGCCCATATTTCCATTGAAAGATTTCTTTATTCAACTGTCATAGTACCTGTCTTATGCGGAGCATTGAGAGCTTTTGGAAAGATTAATCAAAGATGATTTCTGCCCTTGAAGCCGACAGTGACTAGAGGAGAAATGTCACACTCAGAATATATGACTGCTGTGATATATCACCACTCCCCCTTCACCTTCGAACCCTCTTTCGCCTGCTCTTGTGGCCACGGCCCCTGACATCGTGGTAAAACAAAACATCAGTGTGGGAAAAGATGCAGAATTTCGAAAGGAAATAATGTTGAGGAATCGTTGGCACATGGTGTCCTTCAGGCCCTAACAATCAGGTCCCATCCTTCTTTGTTCAAGCCTAACTTTGGGAAAAGCTTTCACTGAGGTTTTATAAGCAACAAGTAATACAGTTCCTATTACTCCCCTGCTCGGCTATTTTCCTGTGTCTTTACAATATCATGAGAGCTGCGAGAGAGGCTCCTGGTGCTGCCATGTAGAGCCCTGGATGGTTTTTAATTCCATTCAGTCTTTGAACTCTCTCTCACGCATTCATCAGAAATTATAATTGACTGTGTTTGCACATGGAAAATGGTGAAATACACATTTTCTTTTCTATTCTAGATTATTGTTCATGGAGGCCCTATAAGTGACCCCCGGCAATTCTCTGTCCTCATCTTAATGAGAGTATTACGATGTAATTAGCTGGGGAGATTGAAAGGACGAAAGAAACCATTATGAACACTCTACCTATTTAAGTCAGCTTGTCAGATTTTAATAGAGGGAAAAGGTTGAAGGTTTTCTATCTGAGTGCAGGTCCCCTTTTCTTATAATACTTGTCTTCCATAGGATTCACATCTGTCTGTGATGTTAGCGAAGAGGATGATGAAGGTGATAATGATGATGATTCTTCATAACGGATAACTATAATAGCAGGTAGAATGTGGTAAATACTAAAAAAAGAATGATAACTAAACCTCAGGGGTGTTCAGAGCAAGGTGAGGATGACTCTTAATTTTTCTTTCCTGTCTCTCTAGGCATTTTTAGACACATCCAGTGTGTGTGTGTGTGTTTGTAGGGAGGAGGTTCAACTCAACTTATGTAATTTTGTCCCGTATTCCTACATACATTATGCTTATGACTATCTATTCATTATCATTTCCTTTCCTTTTTCTGATTATGGATGCATTGATATTCTTTTTGATAGTACTCACTGTGAAATAACTACCATCGTATAACACACTGTAAGTCAAAGTAGGATAATGTATTGGGAGCGTTCTGTGGATAGCAGAGTGCTAAGGAGAGAATCATTAGATTTGGGAAGAGAGTAAGGCCAATTCTCTAATTCTTGAGAGAATATAAGGATTAAGACTGGGAAGTACATGTGTAAATATCTACCTTTTAAGCTCCTAAAATTCTTTTTAAAAACTTTAAACTTTAAATCACCTGATCAAATGCATATACCAACATAAAGCAGTTGAGCAGCAAAATAATTGTGTCCAGAGAACCTAACTCCTCTGGACACAGGTTTCCTTAATTCATCTAATCACATGGATTATTTCATTTGTGTGTATATATATATATATGCTATCTAAGTATATAAGTTGAACCATGTGAAATGGCTATTTGATCATTCTTGACCTGAAAATTGTAATTTTTTTTTCATTATTAATTTACTATTGTTTTAAATTTTAATTATGGGACGCCTGGGTGGCTTAGTCAGTTAAGCGTCCAACTTTTGATTTTGGCTCAGGTCATGGGTTCAAGCCCTTCATCAGGCTGCATGCTCAGTGGGGAGAATGCTTGAGATTCTCTCTCTCCTTCCCCCCCCCTGCTCACTCACTCTCTCAAATAACTAAGTCTTTAAAAAATTTAAAAAATAACATTTGAATTACAGTGTAGTTAACGTACAGTGTTATATTCATTTCAGGTGTGCAGTGTACTGATACAACAATTCCATGTTGTATTCCAGTGTCCATCAAGATTCGTGTACTCCTAATCCCCATCACCTCATTAACCCATCTTTTGCCCACCTCCCCTGATAACCATCTCTTTGTTCTCTATAGTTAAGAGTTTGTTCTTTGGTTTGTCTCTTTTTTTTTCCTTTGTTCATTTGTTGTGTTTCTTAAATTCCACATAAGAGTGAAATCATATGGTATTTGTCTTTCTCTGGCTTATTTTCCTTAACATTATACTCTCTAGCTCCATCCATGGTGTTGCAAATGGAAAGATTTCATTCTTTTTTATGGCTGAATAATAGTCCATTGTATGTAAATACCACATTTTCTTAGGTTTTTTTGGTTATTGAAGTTTTAATTTTAGTTTCAGTATAGTTAACATACAGTGTTGTATTAGTTTCAGGTGTATAATATAGTGATTCAAAAATTCTATATATTGCTCAGCCCTCGTCATAGTAAATGTACTCTTAATCCCCTTCACCTATTTCACCCATCCCCCCATCCACCTCTCCTCTGGTTACCATCAGTTTGTTCTCTGTAGTTGAGAGTCTGTTCCTTGGTTTGCCTCTTGCTCTTTTTTTCCCCCTTGTTCATTTGTTTTGTTTCTTAAATTCTACATGAGTGAAATCATATGGCATTTGTCTTTCTCTGACTGATTTACTTCACTTGGCATAATACTCTGTAGCTCCATCCATGTCATTGCAAATGGCAAGATTTCTTTCTTTTTTTATGGCTGAATACTATTCCATTGTGTGTGTGTGTGTGTGTGTGTGTGTGTGTGTGTGCATATGCATATGCATACACACACACACACCACCTCTCTTTATCCATTCATCTATCTGTGGACACTTGGGTTGTTTCCATAATTTGGTGATTGTAAATAATGCTGCAATAAGCCTAAGGATCCATCTATCCTTTCAAATTAGTGTTTTTATATTCTTTGGGTAAATACCCAGTAGTGCAATTACCCGATCATAGGGTAGTCTTATTTTTAATTTTTTGAGGAACCGCCATACTATTTTCCACAGTGGCTGCCCATTTGCTTTCCCACCAACAGTGTACAAGTGTTCCTTTCTCTCTACATCCTCACCAATACTTGTTTCTTGTGTTGTTGATGTTAGCCACCCTTACAGATGTGAGGTGATATCTCATTGTAGTTTTGATTTGCATTTCCCTGATGATGAGTGATGTTGAACATCTTTTCATGTGTCTGTTGGCCATCTGGGTGTCTTCTTTGAAGAAATGTCTGTCCTTGTCTACTGCCCATTTTTAAGTGGATTATTTGTTGGTTTTGGTGTTGAGTTGTATAAATTCTTTACATATTTTGGATACTAACCCTTTATTGGATATGTCATGTACAAATATCTTCTCCCATTCCACAGGTTTTCTTTTAGTTTTGTTGATTGTTTCCTTTACCATGCAGAAGCTTTTCATTTTGATGTGATCCCAATAGTTTATTTTGCTTTTGTTTCCTTTGCCTCTAGAAAAAAGTTGCTATGACCAATGTGAGAGACATTACTGCCTGTGCTCTCTTCTAGGATTCTTATGGTTTCAGGTCTCACAATTACATGTTTAATCCATTTTGAGTTTATTTTCATGTACAGTGTAAAAAAGTGGTCCAGTTTCATTCTTTCACATGTTGCTGTCCAGTTTTCCCAACACCATTTTTTTAAGAGACTTTTCCCCATTGGATATTCTTCCTCCTTTGTCGAAGATTAATTGACCATATAATTGTGGGTTTATTTCTGGGTGTTCTAGAAAATGGTAATTTCTTATGATTCTAACTAATAGCTGTACTCTTAGTGTTCTGATTAAATCGGGGGTGAAAAGGGCCTGCACTGGCACCATATCACTCCACTTAACACATCAAGTCCAAGATACATGAAACATAATGAAATTTTAGGAAAATAGACTGATGATTTTGTAATATAAAATCTATATGTTCCCCTACTGAAATCAGGAAAGTGAAAAAGTCCTCTTCTGTGATAGTCTTATTAATCCCACGTGATCTTTATACTGTTAATAATGGACTGGACTGCAAAGAAATAGACAACTGGGGAGTTAACTATAGGTATAAATTTTTCTATATTTAATCAAATTTTCCTAACTCTAAATCAAATAAATTTGGCTGAAACCAGGCAGACTCCTTTCCTACCGAGACAGTGGGCTCTATTAAGTGCTGTGTCTGCCTAGACAACATTATGATTAATTTTGCAAATGCCACTTAGTATGCATTTAAACTAACAGAGTAATGGCAGAAGGATTGATATGAAACATAACTCTTAATTTCAGGAGTAAAAACTTTCTCTTTCAATCATCCATTTGTTTGGTGTAGTTAAATAGCACATATTTTATTAAACTGTAGATGTAAGTTGTGAGAGTGTATGGGAATCTGAATAAATATTGCTGGAAATATCACTGTCTGGGAAAGTTGTTACCCTGAAACACTGCTGTTTTCTAAAATGTAAGAATAGAAATAAAATAAAGATAAAATTCTTAATTTCTATTATAGAAAAACATGAGTGTTTGCAGCATGAGAGTATTTTATATATGGTAATAAACACTAATGATTAAAATCTAAAGAATTCCTGTAGCCGGTCTTCTTTTAGAGCATGGGTTCTGGTAAAAGAGCAATATTACCACTTTAAGAGCAATTAGAGCTCTTAATCTCTTCAAATTAGTACAAAGATTTATTTTTGATCATGAGGTTTAACACCACTTTTAAGAAGAACAAAAGCAGTCTCAAAAATGTATGTATTATTTATTTTCTTCCATTATTGCTAAAAGAAGCGTGAAAGGTTAACTTTTAGGTAATCTTAAAAAAATTTTTGAGTTAGAATTACAATTTTATTTACATTTATTCCAAAGAAAATTAAGTATTTAGGTAGAAATCTAACAAAATATGTATAGGTTCTGTATCTTGAAAAATCACAAAATGTTGATGGAAGAAAGCAAGACCTGAATAATTTCAGAGACATACCACTCTCATGGACTAGAAGACACAACATAGTAAAGATGTGTCAGTTCTCCCCAAATTGATCTACAGATTGAGTACTTTAAAAAGAAAAAAAGTGGGAGGAATCCCTCTACTCAATATTAAGACATGCTATATAGGTACAGTAATCAAAACAGTGTGGTATTGTTGGTGTGATAAATACAGACTGATGGAAGGGAATAGAGAGTCCAGAAATAGACCTAAATATGCCTAACTGATATTTGACATAGGTATAAAAGCAATTTGAAGGAGGAAAGATGTCATTTTCCTCTGCTAAGATGGTGAAAAATAAAGCTACAGAATGTGAAAACACATATATAAACCATGTATCTGCAAAAATATTTTTACCTACAATATAAAAAGACCTCTCACAACTCAACATTAAAACATACACACACACCAAAAAAAAAAATCCAATTAGAAAATGGGCAAAACACATGAATAGACACTGAAGAAGGTACACAGATGGCAAGTAGGCACATGGCAAATGATTCAACATCACTGCCATTAAAGACATACAATTTTAAAAATAAAAACAATGAGGTGCACCACACACCTATCAGAATGTCTAAAATTAAAAATAGTGATGGAAGCAATGCTAACAAGAATGCAGAAAAACTAGATCACTCACACATTGGTGGTAGGAATACTCAATGGTTGCAGCACAGAGTATAATAGCATTCTGAAACAAAACACGAGCTTAACATATGACCCAGAAATTAAACTCTTGAGCATTCATCCCAGAGAAATGAAAATGTGTGTTCCTGTGAAAACCTGTACATTAATGCCCGTAGCAACTTTATGTATGGTATGCAAAACCTGGCAGCAAATGAAGTTTTGTTCAACGAGTGAATCATGCAACAAGCTGGTACATCTGTACCATGGAATCCTTCCTGTTCAGCATAAAAAGAAGTCTTACCATGTGTAATAACTTGGATGGATCTCAAGGGAGTTACATTGAAGATAAAAAGGTAATCTCAAAAGGTCACATACCGTATTATTCCATTTATAGGGCAGTCTTAAAATGACAAAATGGTGCTTCCAGAGACCAGAGTTGTTGCTGCGAGGGGTTATGGAGGGTGGGTGAGAGGGAGACTGTGTCTCTTAAAGGACAGGAGATGGGTCCCATGATAGAAATATTCTGTACCGGGATGCCTGGGTGGCTTAGTCAGTTAAGCATCTGCCTTCAGTTCAGGTCACAATCTCAGGGTCCTGGGATCAAACCCTGTATCAGGCTCCCTGCTCAGCAATGTGTCTGCTTCTCCCTCTGCCTCTTCCCCTGCTTGTGCACGCGCGCGCACTCGCTCTCTCTCAAATAAATAAATAAAATCTTAAAAAAAAATATTCTGTACCTTAACTGTGGTGGTAACCCTACTGATCTATACATGTTATAAAATTGCACAGAACTAAATACACTAACACAAAAACACACAGAAGAGTTCAGATAAAACCAGTGATATCTGAATAAGGCTAGTAGATTCTATCACTGTTAACTTCTTTATTGTGACATTGCACTACAGATGTTACTGTTGGGGGACACTGGGTGAAGGGTGTATTGTTATCTTTCTGTTATTTCTTAGGACTTCATGTGGATCTACAGTTATCTCACAAAGTTGGAAGAGAGATTAAATTAAAGGGAGAGAAGAATGTGGAAAGGGCGAGAATGAGAGAGAACTTAAACATACAGTGTTTAGTTGCAGTACTGGCTGCAGTAATACGACTATTACCATGCCTATACAGGTAATTGTATACTTCAAGTGGCTCCCCCATTGAATGTATTCAGCTTAAAAGCAGAAATTAAAGACTAGTTATCCAGACATGCGAAAGCCATGCTATTTGTTGAAATTACTGTCATAATCAGTGGACAATGGAGACGTGAGGTCAACAGCAAGTCTTGTTAACTGGAATGAAAAAGCACCATAACTCTGTTTTATTCATTGGAACGAAAGGATTGGTATTTTTGTCTTAGATATAATTGTAAGATGCTGTTATTTTTTTCCTCATGGCTAATATTTATGTAAGAGTGAATTGCTGAAAGCTTGGGCACCTGTAAAAAATCCTCTGAAAAAGCATCACTACAGCACCATGACAGGGTTTCTAAATGTGAGAAATGTTTTACTTTTTTGAGAATGTGAAGGATGTCAGAGGACATATAAATGAGACAAACCATGAATGGAAACTGGATTGCAAGTCAGGATAGAATTCATTTGAATTTTTAAAATATTTTGAGGTTTCCATCGACCCTTACGAGCCTTTCATAGATTTACTTCCATGAAAGTAACCCAGTGTTTTAGTAGCCCGATGTTCATTGTTTTTTTTTCTTTTGCACAAGGTTCTGTAGGTGTGTATGAGTGTGTTTGCACGTGTGTGTAAGTGTGTGCATGTGGACACATATGTGTGTGTGGCTTTGATTTTTGCAGTGACTGAAATATTTGGTTAAATGGCTATCTTTGTGTGAGCCCCTCCCACCAAATAAAAAAAGAATGTTGTTGTCGAAGCTCAGAGAGAAAGCTTAAAATGGCATACATATTTTGGTTGTTATATCACCCTGCTTTATACACTCCTGACTTCTTGAAATTACCCGAGATTAGATACAGTCAGTTGAAGGCAGCATAAGGAAACTGTATTATTGTGTTGATTGATACCTTGTTGGTTTCTTTGTCCCCAGTAATCATTATAGAGAAAGAACGTGTGTGCGGGTTTTCTTATCACCCTAGAGTTATGTACACCATTTGGAATTGGTTTTCCACAGCGTCTGTAGTTCACACATGATATTATTTTCCTGGACCCTTTTTACTTGTCAGTGACAGTGACATCAGTAGTGGTTACTGTTTTCTGTCATCTTTTTCTCCCTACTTTCCTTGCCATCTGTTTGCAAATACTCTGGCCTCGTGGTTACTGTTTGTCTTGAAACTACTGGAAAGTTTTGAACAGTGATAACTTCAAGCATGAAGTCACAACTATAGGTCAAAGTTGATGAATCATCTCATCCTTCAGCATTAAGCCTTGCCTCTGAAATCAGGACAGTTTAGTAAACCAGATGCAGTATTTTCTTTCCAGAAGGTTAAAAAATAATGGTCAGGTTTGATCTGATTTATATAAATGCAGAAAGTTCCTCTTGGAGACACACTCATGTCATATCTCAGCATTTCATCTTTTTTAGTTTTAATTTACATTAATACTTTTCATGCCTTTGAAGATACCGATATGGGGGGATTTGGTTTTCTGAGTAGCTGTTTTGCAGTCACTGGTGGTTAATAGAGCTTTTCATTCGCTTGGTTACCTCTTGTCCTCGTAGATGAAAGCTGAGTATATTTTTTCATTGTCTACTCCTAGGCAAAAGTTGATTGTATAGTCATTTACTGATAACTAACGTAAAATAATATGACAATGGTTTTCCTTATAATTTTGCTTTTTATATTCATTCTGTGTAGAGGAAAGAGTAGTTAGTAAAAGTTAACATGTTATAAAACAGTTGGTAAATATTTCTAGAAAAAAAAAACTAATCTTGACTCAATAAAGGATCATACTTGTCCAGACTCTTGGTAATATTTCTAAAAACTACTCTTCCACTCAAGGAAGGTGAGGAAATTTATACAGAATAGTCATGTGTCTATGTAGTGTGGTAGCCATACTAATGGCCACCCAACGAGGTCCATGTCCTGATCCCAGGAACCTGTGATATTTTATGTTAGGTGGCTGTCTTTTAGGGTCCTTAAGGCCACCAACAGGTTCAGTGATTCACTATAAGGACTCACAGAATTCATAAGAGAAGATAGACTCACGGTTACAGTTTTTTAAGGCAAAAGGATAAATATTAATAAATATTAAAATCAACAAATGCAAAAGGTGCATAAGGCAGAATCTGGGAGAGATCAGGTGCCAGCTTCCGGTTGTCCTCTCCCCCTGGAGTCATGCTGACAACGCTTAATTCTCCAGGGGTGATGTGTGGCAGCACACAGAAAGTATTGCTGACAAGAATTTACGCATGTCTTGGCTTTCCAAGATTTTATTGGGTATGATAATGTCGGTGTGGAATACTCACGTGGCTAACTTGAGTTCCTAAGTGTCTAGTCTCTCCAGAAGTCACAATACTAGAGTGTGATCTAAGGGCCACACTTAAATCACATTGTTAATATAAATTGTATTGTGGCCCAAGACCTGAGGTAAACAAAGGCATTTTTAATCAGACAGGGTATTTCCAGGGCTTAGACATTTTCTCCCAGAAACTGTAGGAGATAGACCTTTCTTTGGAATGTGTAGAGTTTGAACAACCCAAGTCTACTGAGTTAATTTTTTACTGCATAGTTGCAAAGGGGACTTTGTAGATGTGATTAAGTTAAGGATCTTGAAATGGAGAGATAATCCTGCATTTTCTGTATGGGCCCAGTAAGATCACCAAGATTCCTGAGAGAGTCAGAGAAGGAGATGGGAGAATGAAGAGCAGAGCATCAGACTGATGTGACATGTAGATTGGAAGATGCTATGCCAGTAGCTTTGAAGATAGAGGAAAAGAGCCATAAACCAAAAGGAATGAATGCAGGCAGCTTCTAGAAGGTGAAAAAGGCAAGGAAAGGAAATCCCTTCTATAGCCTCCAAAATGAACACAGCCTTAGTGACACTTTGATTTTAGCCCAGTGTCAGATTTCCAACCTCTAGAACTATAGGAAAGCCACTAAGTTCATAATAGTTTGTAATATAAACAATAGGAAAATAATATGATAGAATACAAATATTATATTTATGAAAATATATGCATATGTGTATATTTGACACGTGTGTTTACTTACAGGTGTATATCTTCGGGTAATTTAAAATGAATTTTACTAATGTTCATCTTACTACTTACACATCTTACCCTTCAGTCAACAACACACACTGAGACGCAGGCGCGCAAACTTACTTGCACACACATATAAAACACACCACATTAAGATCTATCTTCCTCCCACGACAGCTAACAAATTTGTGAATAGAATACATTGGGTTTGACTTGGGATTATGAAGTTCATGGTAAACATCATCAAGGCAGATGGATATCTAGCTTTTTCATTTCATTGATGAACAGGTTTTAGTATACAAGGTGACAGTTGCTATTAAAATTTGGATTTTATATCTACTTCAAAGTAAATTCACCTACAGTCCATTTGCAAGCTCCACATTTTAGAAATTCAGCTTTGTATTTGCTGCATTTATTACATTCTTTTGCATTTTTCTTACATCTACTTTGCTTAACAAGAAGACACTGAAGTTTTAAGCAGTTCTGTATGTGACGGAATTAATAATATAGTTCTTCAGTTGGTAACAAGAAAGCTCTTGAAATTATCTTGTGCGTTTTTCTCATTCTAGTTACTTGGTAGATTGAACAGTTTTTAAATCTTTTGCTTAAAATTTCAGTACAACTTAACAGTATATCTTAACCATGGTGCTTGATGAAGCCTGGATATTAAAGGCTTGGTATACAATTTGGCCCAGCAGTTAATCTATTCAGATCATAGGAAAGGGTAATTAGAGAAAGTCAACAACATACATAAGTCTATAATTTCGTTTTCTGCACAAATAACATAACTAAAAGGGATGAAGAACATTAACCATTTGCAACTAAAAACAGTACAGTGTTTTACAAAAAGGGTCTAGTTAAGCAGTACCCTGAATGCTTATCCAGTTTCATTATTCATGGACTCCACATTTGTGAACTTTGTGACTTGCTAAAATTTATTTGTACACCCCGGATCAGGACTCACGGCACTTACATCATCATTCAGATACAAACATAGTATCAAACAATTTGAGTCGCCTGACACGCACACTCCCAGATGAAGTCAAACAAAGAGACATTCTGCCTTCTCGTTTCAGCTTTCCTATGTGTCCTTTTCACGGCCTATTTAGTGCCGCCTTTGCCACATTTCTGTGCTTTCTGTTGTTGAGTTTGCTGTGCAAAATGGCCTCCAAGCGTGGTGGTTGAAGGGCTGTCTTGTGTTCCTAAGTGCGAGAAGGCTGTGATGTGCTTACAAAGAAAATACACATGTGAGATGAGCTTTGTTCAGGCATGAGGTTGTGCTGTTGGCTGTGCGTTCGGTGTTAATGAATCAACTATTTATTAAATAAGGTGCCTGTAAACAGAAGCACACATAAAATAAGATTATGTATTGATCGATTTATAAAAAATGTTGTGAGCAGAGGCTCGCAGGAACCTAATGCTGTATTTACCCTAGGGTAGATCTTGAGGCCAGTACTCAGTAATTCGATGTTTGCAATTACTTTCTAGAGCATAACTACCGCGAATAACAAGAATGACTGTCTTTGGTTGTCATCCTTCCTCCTGAGCCACATGCACAATGTCAGGTGTACACTTGGAACAGTACTGAAAATCCACAGTGGCTTTCAAATTTCCCAGGTTCATTATTTAGTTGTATTTGGGCTTATAAGAAATCAGTGAAGTTACATGCTAGTTAAGTCCCCAACTTTATGTTATTTATGCTTTTATTTTTTTATTCCATTATATAAATATTGTACCATCTGTATCAGGAATGTCATGATGCTGAAATGACACAATTCTGTTTCTTAAATGAATGTCATACAGGTTCTGTGAAGAATAAATCCCTTTTTTGATAGAAAAAGTTGTTCTCCTTCTTCTCGTTTTCCCCTCATCTTAAACGGTCTTCCTCCTTAATGTTTTTCTCCACTTCTCCTGTTGAGTAGTTTTTCTTAGCCATCTGTTTTACATCTCATTCTTATTATCTTCCTTCTCTTTTTATTATGCTTGCCACAAAAATGATAAAATCCCTGACCTCTTACTCCCTGCAGCATTTGACACGTGGCAAATGTCTCTCGTTCTGTATTTATCTTTTTATATCTATGTCTTTTTTATATGTCTGTGTCCAAACAGAGCCCTGTGTATAGGAGTGGGTGCCCAGTAACTAGTGGCATTGGTAAATTGCAGAACCTTCTATCTCTTCACAAAAAAATGCTTTGGAGAAATTCCCCCTACCAGTCAGAAAACTGTGAGCACACACATACAATAGATGTCTGACTCAGACATTCATATGTCATTTAAATGCAGTATTTAGTTTGATAGACATGCCATCATTCCATTTGCTAGTTCAGTATAAGTTTTATACAATTAAAATATATTAGTTCCAATGCTTTCTCAAATTGACCAACATCTCATTTTATATGACCCTTTTCTTAGATTACCTTGACTGCAGCCCTCCCAGGAATAACCATGGGGAAACAGAATAACGACGGGGAAACAGAAGGCAAGCAAGCTTGCTCATGCATGAGCGCTTGCTCATGCTCTCTCTCTCCCCCTCTGTGTGTGTGTGTCTCTAATATGTGTGTGTGTCTGTATTTGAAGGTATGTGTTTATATGTGTATATATGCACATAAAATATTAAGCGTATGTATATCTGTGTGTTAGATATGTATGTATGTGAACACGTATGTATATATGTATATTTACAAAATTATAAAGGTTTATACTGGTGGCGTACGAAGTCTCTGTGACCTTTGCATCATTTTGAGCAACAAAGTTGCTTTCATTCACCTGTCTGTCACTCTTCAAAATCATTTCTACTTTATTTTTTCAGTACAGGAAGCGGCGTGGAAGTCTGTCTGCTTGCCATCAGTCTCTCCAAACCCCATACCAGATATTGTCAATATTAAAGCAGTAAATATATTAGAAAATTTTAGAACATCTCGAGGTCTTTCAATTAAAATATCAACTACATTAAAACAATAAACCTAGACTTATGATCTTTATTTTGGACTTGACTTCATGTGGTTTACCAATTTGGAGGCAGAGAATGGAATAATCCATTTTTATGGAATTAGAGCATACTTAGGATGCAAAACTTACATGGATAATTTCTTAATTCCCTGTGTCTGCTAAGAGAAAAATCAGGAAATGACTTAATTAAAATGAATAATTTAGGTGATATTCTCTGTATTGTAATCCATTTTTAAAGTAGTGAGCTTCTCTGGGAAGGAGGAAAATATTTATTTAATCACTGATTCAATGTTATTATAGACCTTATGTGTTCTTGCAGAACATAATAATGGTTGGTAATTTGACTCAGATTATCTACAATCTACTGGACTATTGCGGTTATGGTGGGTCACGTTTTTTTAATTTAATACATTGATATAAAATATTTAGTCTTTCGTAATAAGCAATTAAGGCTTTTGTACTTATGAAGTCACTTCAACAAAAATGTTATAAAACCGTTAGGCAGCAAAAATAGGCTCCATGCATTTTTAAATACAGTTTACACAGAGTAAATTATTTTTCTTTTGAAAATATCTTTTTAATAATATTGTTTTAAAGAAACATCCAAGATATATTATAAGCCATTTCAAAGGAGACTGAATTATGTGGAAGATTTCCGTTGTTATTGTAACTCCTACATCTTTTGAGTACAAACAGACACCTTAGTTTCAGCTTTGTTTCCCCAGGAAGTGCACACTAATTTTCATTCCATGTTCTAAATTTTTTTAAAGATTTTATTTTTAAGTAATCTCTACACCCAGTGTGGGGCTCGAACTCACAACCCTGAGATCAGGAGTTGCACGCTTTTCCAACTAAGCCAGCTGGGCGCGCCTAACTATCCTAAATGTAAAGTGCATTTTGCTTTTGAATTCCAGTCATGGATGAGGCCATTCTAGCTATTGAATGAATAAATCAAAACATCATACAAAATACCTCTAGACTTTATTGTTGGTGGAAGTAGAAATGGAGGATAGAAATGGAAGGCTTTTTATTTCTATACTATTTGGATTTTTAGTATAATTTAGTCACTCTATACATGCATATTTTTAAAAAAAAGAATATTCCTTTTTAGCAGTTTGGTCAAGTCTTGAGGTAAATATGCCTTTTCACAAAAGGTCAGTAAATGACCCAACTACAGGTAGATGGTATACAAACTGTTGCATCTTGTGTATCTTTATTATTTTAAAATAAAAAGACATATGCTGTTTCTTACCTATCACTTATCCTGAAATGAGAAGTATATCATCTTTTTGCAGAAAAATGAATGCATATTTATATCTATATCTCCATATATTTATGACAGACATAGATCTCTATAGATACAGATATTTATATTTATACTTTAATATAGACAAATTTCCAGATGTTTGAATGCCCTTATTCTTCTCACTGAATATTGAGGGTTTTACACTATATACTCATTTCTCATCGACTGGGGTATATAAAGAAAGGTTTAGATATGTAATGTATGTTGCTAATATTTACTAGAATCATTGTTTTGAAGTCCAGATTTTAGTTCAATAGCATAGCACATTACAGCAGACCAAAGTTATTAACTTCAATTGATAAAGAATTATGAATATAATTATAATCCTGTTAATTATTTAAAGCCATGAATTATGCAAATGCAGCAGGTATTATTAATCATCTGCAAGAACCAGAACAATTTCCCTAAAAGAACATATAAATATTAAAAAGTCTGACTTGGCTCTCTTATGTACTTTTAGAGCTTTAGTGTTCCCTTATGAACAATGTTTGGATTCAGTTCTCCTTTATAAAATGAAAAATGCCCCAAATGCATCTTCTCCAAAGGCCAAATGAATGTCATTAGATTAGTCTTCTTGTCTATAAAATGTTTACTAACTGTGTGGTTCCACGTTTGTTTACATCAAGATAATTCAATTCTTTTAAGCTAATCTGAGTCTGCAGTGGCTGATGTCCTCACAGATGCACACTGTATCGATACCCCTGCTGTGAGACTAAGCTACATGTAATGGTCTCGGAGCATCTAATAAAGTCTTAGAAGTTCCAAAATGAACATATCATGAACCTTCCCCCAGTTCTAAGGAAAACAGAACATTTCATGGAGTACTTATGACTAATTTCTATAAGTATGCTTGCTCACCATTTATAGAAAGGCCATAATGAAAAAAATAGCAAGAAAAGGATTTCCAAGTTGGAACTGTTGAAGATGCACAGTTAGTAAGAGCCTTGAATAACTTGTTCTGTAAACAGATCGTTGTAAATTTTCCTGAAATAAATACTAGACTTTTCCTTTAAGGAGCACCTTGTCGAAATATTTTTTTTAATTGTTTTACTTCATTGCTTTCTTTTTTTTTTTTAAGATTTCATTTATTTATTTATTTGAGAGAGAGAGAGATAGAGCTCGAGTGGGGGAAGGGGCAGAGAGAGAGGGGGAGAGAGAATCAAAAGCAGGCTCCATGCCCAGCACAGAGCCCAACGTGGGGCTCGATCTCACAACCCTGAGACCATGACCTGAGCCAAAATCAAGAGTCAGATGCCTAACCGACTGAGCCACGCAGGCACCCCTTGTCGAAATATTTTTAAAGGAGTTTATAAGTAGGGACTCTATTTGCCTCAGACTAGTGGAGTTTAATTCACGTTTTTCCTTTAAAGCCAGTTTTTTTTTTTTTATTTAAAATAGAACTCTGCAGGGGTGCCTGGGTGGCTCAGTTGGTTATGCATCTGCCTTTGGCTCAGCTCTTGGTCCCAGGGTCCTGGGATCAAGCCCTGCGTCAGGCCCCCTGCTCTGGGGGGAGTCTGCTTCTCCCTCTCCCTCTGCCTGCCGCTCCCCCTGCTTGTTCTCTCTCTCTCTTTCTCTCTCTCCCTGCCAAATAAATAAATAAAATCTTCTTTAAAAAGTAAAATAAAGTGGAACTCTTCATAATTGACTCGTAGAGGAATTTTGTCTTTTGAAATCTCAGAACATTTCCAAATACCAAAAGATTTATTTACATGCTAGTGACCTTGAAATGTGATCCTTATTTGGAAAACGCCACTGTTGCATAGGAACTAGGGTAGGAGTTAGAGGAGGGGCAAAGGGCCACGTAGGAAGGCAGTGTGGGGAAGCATTGTGCTATTCAGACAGCTGAAGCGTTAGCCTTTAGAACAATGTCTGCACACAGTGGCAGAAATAATGGTTCGTTGAATGTCATAAGTCGCTGGCAGTTTATGGCACATTCACAATAAATGACAGGATACATCAAATGTTGTTTGGTGGAGGTATCAGAAACATGACTATTTAAACATACACTTTATCCATGTGTTTTCTAGTAAGATAATAGCCAAACTTGATTTTGTATTGCATAACGTTTGGATCTGTGTTTTAGTTGTATCTCACATTTTTTAAATTATACTTAAGAATTTGGTGTCTGTCCAGAATATTAGAGTTTGGAAAGGATATTGGAGAAAGAACTTTGAAGTAAATGAGATTCTTAAACTGTAAAAGATTTTTGTTCTTGTCTTTCTAGAATTTCTACCTGTGACTCTTTCTGCCCTGCTGCTAGAGGCTCTGTTCTCTGTGCTGCCTGCTGTCTGTTTGAACCATAAGTATTCAATACCATTTCTCATCTTGTTCTCAGGCTGAAGACTATCCATGAGTTAAATGTCAAACTCTTTCATCTTAGAATATTATTTTTCAAAATTAAAAAAATGTATAATCTATAAGACATTATAACATCTGAATTTTTATTACATGTGTCTCTTGCGTGACAGGCAGAGCTAGGATCCACAAATAGAACTTGAGTTCTTTGCGTGAAGGGGAAGAGATTTAGAAAGAGCTGTCTCAGACAGAACATGGCTGCGGTTAGAGTGAGTGTGCGTTCCACCCTTCTTTATCCTCTTTGCCGCTGCTGCATCTCAGGACTCATCACCTAGAATCATTCCGCTCCAATCTGCACTTGACATTTATTTAATAGGTGCTGCTGTTTAAAAGATATTGTCTTAGCCCCTTTACAAAAATTATATCAGATAATTTGCATAATCCAATGAAATAAGTGGTATTGTTATCCCCATTTTTCAGTTAACTGAGGCAAAGAAGGGATAAGCAACTGGTCCAAAGCAACTCGCTGTTCAATGGCACCGTAGTCTGTGCTCTTAATATCTAGTCCTGGCTTCTGCCCTCAGTATCAGAGAGACGGAATTGGAATCCCCAAAGTTTCGAGCTACTTGTCATTGTTTGCCCCAACTTGCTTCTGTCGCCTCATTTTCCAGCATTACAGCCATATTCCTTTGATCCAGGCACATGGACTCTCTTACCTGCCACCTGAACATTCTTGGAGTTTTCCCCTATCTGTGCCATTTTCCCTCCCACCTGTATGTCCCCCACACTTGCCACAGCCCTGCTTCTGGCATTCTCCCTGTGGGGATCCCCCACATACTTCTCAGTCAAATAGTGCCGTCTCTGTAAAACTTTCTGCAAATAGCAGGCCTACCTCGTTACTCCTTGTTTTAGCCCAAACGTCCCTGTTCAGGTCTGTTCTGACCCGACAGCGTACTACCTAATTTCTATATTTCTCTTCTGTTATAAACTGGAAGCTCTGTGAGGTCCAAAAGCACATCTTTTTCATTTGTGTACCCCCCAGACCTCAGTAAGGAAATGCACTGAAAAACTGTCGAAACGAATGGAGCACATGTAGTATAAAGCAAGAGTTTCTTAGCATGTTAAGTGTTAGGCAGGAGTTAAACGACCAACCATCACAGCTCTGGTAAAGGAGATCTCTGCATGGGGAGGAAGGTTAAGCTGGATATTTGTCTCTAGGGCCTTTCTTAGCTCTCTCATCCCAAGTCCATGGCATGCTTCATAGCGCAAAAGTGCCAGACAGAAGTACCTATCCATTGTACGTAGCGCAGGCTAGTTGATTATGCTCCCCAGGGCCTCGTTCTTAGAAAATGTGTTTGTATTGTAGTCCAAAAAGAGCTACTCTCTCTCTTTTCCTGACTAAATTCCCTTTCATATTTTTCAAGTCCACAGAAGCTATTTTTGGGCACAGACTTCTGCAATTTACCTCTGTGCACAAACATTCCAGCAGGAGATGTTTATCCTCCAGAGATGGCAAATATGGTATTTTCTTAAATTATTGCTATGATTTCATCTTTTTCACCCTGGGAAAGAAACAAAGGCTCCGTAATGTCACTTAGGAGGCTGAGATTTTTTTTTTTTTTTTATCAGCTAGGATTAAATGAAAAGAGAAAACTTTGAAACACCTGTAGGAACTTAGGTGAGTATGCAAATGAACTTCTGACCCCACCTTGTTTTTTCTACTAAATGATATACAGATTTTTAATTGATGGAGAGCTGATTTTACTATTTTTGGTGCCCTTTATAAATGATCTGATATAAAATACTATATACGCTAAATATACACTAAAATTTATGCATAAATTCAAAAGGCATTTATTAGTATATGTAATAAATAATTATAGAAGAATTCACTGATTTAATGGAAAAATAGTTAACACAATTTTAAAAATGCATTGGAAAGAGAGGGAATAAAGGACATCAAATCAATTTAAAATGATAAATTCCCAGATACTACAAAAGCACATTAGTTATCTACATAATCCATTTGCAATTCTTCTTATCCCACATTTGGATTACCCAGAAGACAGTGGTAAACCAGATGTTCTATTTGAAAGTTGGCATTATTTTGTCATTTTAATCTTGCAAGTTGTTAAAACCATGATTCTTAGTTGAAATTCACTTTGTCTTTGTTTTATTTTGGCTTGTTTTATTTGCCACACAATGTAAATGTAAAAATGTACAATAATACCATTCTAGAAAAATTGGAGAGACCAAATAGCTCACCAAAAAAGAAACATAAGTGCCTAGTAAATATGAACATATGTTCAAACAATTAGTAGAAGAACTACAGCAAGTAGGTGTTTTGTTGTGTTTTGTTTTGTGCCTCTCAAATTGGAAATGGTCAATAAAGCAGGGGAGTCTGTGAGGCGGACAGGCCCTTTCTTGTTGGTGGGATTATAAATCAGTCTAATGGTTTTTGAAAGCAGTTTGCCAATATGCATAAAGAGCATATTTGATCCTTTGACCCAGCAATTTGTCTTCTGAGGTTCTTCCCTAAGAACATGATTAAATAATATGGACAAGGTTGTTCTTTGCTGTGTTATTTTAATAGGAAAAAAAGGGAACAATCAACAACTGAGTTGTTGGCAAATAAGGCATCGGTTAAACAAACCTTGATATATTGCTGCAATGGAACATTATGCAATAATTAAAATGTTTTTGAGAATAGTTAGTAAGATGAATAAATATTGGTCATATAGTACCAGTCTGAAAATATCTGCGATATAGCCAATATATTTAATATTTAAACATCTCTGTCAAAAAATTAATATAAAAGAAAAATTTCCAAATGTGGTGAGATTTGGTATAATATTTATAACTTATCTTACAGAAGTTTTCATATAATTTAAAAAAACTCTTAAAGTATAATTTTGTAACATCTAAAAGGATTAAAGAAATATTCTGTATTTACAATAAAAAAAAAGATTTCCCAAGATCATAATATCATTGTGCTTGTTATATCTTCCTTAGAAGAGAAACCATACCAAGAAATAGATCTGTCCAGTGCTATTTAGAGGAGTACCTAGTGTTTTCTAATGGACGAGGTCAGGGTTCCCAAACACGACCTTAAGGAGGGTCCTGCAAAGCTGAGTTGGGATGATGAGTAAGTACAGTTCCTAAGGCCTCACCTAGAAAGTGAATTTTGCTACCTGATTCCAACAAGCAATAATACTGGTAGGGTAACTCATGCTTCTCCCAAAACCAGACGTGTCTGGTCTTGAATTGATGTTGGGGTTCTGATGGTAAGAGTTCTTTTACCCTCCTGCTTTTCTCCTTTCGCCAGATCCTGCCTTGGGTTTCACACAAATTCCCTAAGGACAAGGAGCACATTGATATTGTTTTATTGCATCTGGTTAGTAGGTCTCTTCACAGCAAGACATTGTCTCTGAAACCGCAACAGCAATGTAACCAGTCCTACATTTTAGAAATCTTGATTTTGTACAGTGTCTGCCATGCAGCTATTATGTTCAACCTCCCTTGATTAGATTACAGGGGTTTGCAGTGTTAAGTAGTAAGTAAAAGAGACAGTAATTACTGCCAAATCCTCCTTGAACCTAGACATCTGATAGTTTTAAATATCCTGTGTCCACGCTTAGCCTTGTTTCAAAATTCTTTTATCAGCAAACCAGGAAAACTTCAGTGGCAGATGAACCAGAAATTTTTACTCGGTCATTTTGACATAGATGCTTGATAATTTCATGCCTTTACTCATTCATTAGATTTTTCTCATTAAAGACAAAGAATTCCAACTTCTGCAAATGATGCTTTTGAAGTAGTGAAAGGGTTCTGGGTATTAATGTTGTGTTGAAGCAAATATTACATGTGCTGATTTGCATGTATTTTACAATAAATATAAAATACTAGCTGGATTAAAATTTATGTACCACAGAAAGCAAATTGCAGCAGTTTTATTCATCTACACTGTATTGTCATTATGAAATGGCTGCTTCCACGAGGAATATATAGGTAGCATGTAAAACAGATACCTCTTCTAGCAGAGAAGTTTTTTGTTAACACATGACCACAGGCAAACCACTCTTCCTCTTATGATTAGCATTCGCTGTCTCTTTTGAGCTCTTTGCAATTAGTACAGTTTGGGAATTGAGCAGAAGTAAAAGAAGACTGTCTTACACTGTAGGATTTGCAACCCTCTACTGAAATGCTACTGCTACCACATTTAAACAGTCATCAGCAATACCAAAGTTAATGGGAAACTGGAGAAAGCCAAAGTCCAAGGAGAGTCATTTGGTATTTTACAAATGTATTCAAAATATTAAGTATACAAAGGGAATGGGAGGAAAGTTAAGTGGAAAATATCAACTCTATGTGAAAAAATGACAATGTTAAATAAGCTACTAATTGTCAAAAATAGCTATGAAAACATGTTCTAGTTCTCCATCTAAACTTTCTCCCATGTACATCTGTCTCCCTGTTCTTTACCTGTCCAACCCCAGGCTGTACCTTTCTAGATCTTTCATTCTGAGGCTCTTGCATATAACTTGGAGAATTACAATAACTGCCAACCTCCTCTTACCATAGGCTTTTCCTTTAATCTGTCCTAAGAGTCACATTCATGGTCACTTTGAACAGGTACAATTCTTTTTCAGTGTTTTTTCAAGAAGCTCAAGGAAAAAGGAGTAGGAGATAATGTAGAGTACTTCTTGAAGGCTATGCATACATGTAAACATTAGCTCATTTGATCACTACAACAACCTAGTCTTTTTATGAGAAAGAGAGAGGGAGGAACAGAGGGAGAGGGAGAGAGAGAATCCTAAGCAGACTCCACACCCAGTGTGGAGCCCGATGCGGGGCTCAATCACAGCACCCTGAGATCAGGACCTGAGCCAAAATCGAGAGTTAGAGGCTTAACTGACTGAGCCACCCAGGCACCCCACTACAACAACTATTTAAGGTAGGTTGTATCAGTCCCATCTTCCTGAGGAAACAGGGCTGATCAGATCCAAAATCTGTACATTGTACACCTGGTACGAATATAACACTGTATGTTAACTATACTGGAATTAAAATAAAATAAAATGAAAGAAAAATCTTCTACAAAGTCCTACAGGTACCAAGGGAAAAATCCAAAGGTTTTACCTAGAACACTCTCATACTGAGCTTATCATTTTTCTTTTCTCTCATTCTGGTTTCAGTTACAGAGTAACATCATGACTACTTGCTGTAGGATCAAAATTTGCTTATAAATATTCAATTTATTATTTAAACAAACAGAAAATATTTTGGTAGTTTAAATTGTTCTTAAAGTTTGATATACATTGTAGCTATTTTGAAACATTGTGTTGAGTCGTAGCTATCTAATAAATAAGGTCGAGATGGTGACTATTAGGGCTGTTGGCAGCTGTTCTGCTTCTCCTTCCTGATGCATAAAAACATGACCCCACCCACTTGATGATAGGTCTGGCTCCATGACTTTTTCAGTCAGTGGAACGTGAGTGGAAGCAACTGGTATCACTTCTGGACAGATGATCTAAAGTAAGAGCCATTGAATGCTTTACTGCATTCTCTTTTCTCTCAGACCAATGTTTGCAACAACATTCAAGACGGTGGCTACTCTGTCCTCCTGAATGACTGCAAATTGTGACCATCTCTTGCTATAGTGTGTTGGAGCGTAAGCAAGAACTAAGATACTGAGGTTTTGCCATTTGTTATTATAACATAGTAGCCTAAAGTGACTGATACACTTAACATCAATGACTGTTTTACAACTGAAACTGCAAACCTGTTTAGGAAATGTTTTCCAGGATCTTTCTTAGATCTTTCTAAGATCTGTGAATTGTATCTGTGGCCCACCTTTGGTGTAATTAAAACTTCTAATTTCCCAAAAAGTGGAAAAAACAAGAATTGATTTGAATTTTGTTACAGGCTCTTGAAACTAAAATGTCTGGCAGTAAGATTATCTTCCTGAAAGAAAATTGTTTGCCATCACTAAAGATATTCAAGTAAATTTTGAGTGAGAATTGAGGTATGTTAGGCAAAGAGAAGTTATTTCTTTGGTTCATTCTATCTCATCTTTTAGGATAAAATGGATTACAAAATCACAGGGGAAGTGTTTGCCTGTTGCAGTAATAGAAAGGTAACTTGACAATAGTGAACAAGAGTGACAGTAATTTTACCATCAGATGCTTGTTGGTAATTACTAGTTCGCCCTTTTGTAGCTGCTGTGATGGCATGCTATTAATATTTTTAAAAGTTATATTTTTAAAACCATAATGAGACTTAATCTTTTCATTTCAAAGCATGAACAGGAACTAATGTGACTGATGAACCCAAAAGGAGAATGCCTACTTCTTTTATGTTCTCTTATTTAAGGCATTTCTTGAAAAAAGGTAACAAAAATAATGATGTCAACTAATATGTCCCCGTGTATTTCACAATTTGGTATATATTGTCAATTTGGTTTATTTATAAATTGCATATAATAATGAACTCTTAAAATTTGTCAAGCTGCTCATGAAATAGACATTATGACTTTATACACCCATATACAGAGATGGAAATTGAAGCATAGAGATACTACCCAAAACATTCAGTGTTTTGATCCCAGGTATTGTCACTTGAGAGCTGTTATTCACAACCATTAAACTAGAATGATAAATTAGTAAAACAGTTTTTTAAATGTTAAAAAAGCCAAAGTGAATATAAGCTTATGTAAGTTTAGATTCAGGTATTTCTCAAGGATTAAACTAAATTTTTTTTGCCAAAAATTTTAAATAGGAACTAAAGGTATTTCTTTGTCTTCCTGTGGTGGATAGAATATGTATGTGTATGTTATATTAAACCAGCTAATGGGATCTCTCCAATTATTATGCATTTGAAAAACATCGTTGGGTCTAACTTTATGATATAGCTATCATCTCTTTATAATGTAAGTTACATGCCAGAGTGCTCAATCTGGAAGACACTCAAAAAATATAAATTCTCTATTATCTAAAATGTAATGATAATTGACAAATCAGAGCATCTGGTACCTTTCAGACATCCCATATTCTATATTCTCCTATGATAATAAAACTGGAATTCATATCATGTCTTAAAGGCTTTTTTTGTTTTTGTCTTATTTAACTATATTCTACAATGTACCCTAGAAGACATAAATTCAAATATGTAGATAGTTCTGGAGAGGTTATTATGAGATTTAACTGATACTTGAAAAAAGAGGTTATACTTTCTGCTCTGTTTTCTGAATTTAAGAAGCTACCTATTTCTCTTTTCATTTTGCTTCATTTGGGCAGTGATTTCAAGTAGGAGGACTCATCACAGTGTATTAGTTAATAACCAAGCAGACGCGGCTTTTGGCATGATTTTCTCTTACCTTTTTCATTTATAAAAGCCTTCCTATTTTGTGATGATAGGTTTACTTCGCTGGTTAATTGTGGTGGCTAACTTAGAGTAACTTTGCCCAGTGAGATGCATGTTTGACTTCTGATCTATGAAACTGTAGGAAAATAATTTTGTGCTGCTTAGGCCCCCAAAAAGAAAAACATTGCTAATGTAATTTATGTGTAACACCTTTCACAGCAGAAGTTATTCCCAAGAGAGATGCCAAGAAGGTTATGAAAGAGAATGAGTGACATGGAGAGAAGTTAATAGCAGAATGGGCATATAATCTATTGTGGTTATTGTGATGTTATTTAATTTCTCTGGGTCTGATATGCAAAATGGGGCAATGATACTTGAATATGAGAATTCATATAGAATTTACTTGGGATGATGCAAATAAGTTTTCTAGTAGCATATTTGTCATGCAGTAGATTGTCACTATAAATACTAGTTCACGGGGAGAGGCAGAGGGGAAGGGAGAATCTTAAGCAGGCTCCACACCTAGCAGCATAGAGCCTGAAGCGGGGTGTGATCTTACCACCCTGAGATCATGGCCTCAGCTGAAATCAAGAGCCAGACACTTAACTGACTGAGCCATCCAGGTGCCCCTAAGATTTTATTTTTAAGTAATCTCTATACCCAGGGTGGGGCTCGAACTCAAAACCCCAAGATCAAGACTTTCATGCTCTTCTAACTGAGCAAGCCAGGCGCCCCTTTACTGAGCATACTTTTTTTTTTTATTTCTTGTATCATCACTTATTAATAGGTTTATTCTTTTTAAAAATAGTTTTATTCTGAAGCACTTTATTTTTTTTATTTTTTTATTATGTTCAGTTAGCCAACATATAGTACATCATTAGTTTTTGATGTAATGTTCAGCGATTCTTTAGTTGCGTATAACACCCACTGCTCATCACCACACGTGCCCTCCTTACTACCCATCACCCAGTGACCCCATCGCCCAATCCCTCACCCTTCTGTAACCCTCAGTTTGCTTCCCAGAGTCCACGTTGTTTAGCTCTCTCGCTCTCTCTCTAAAATAAATAACTACGTCTTAAAAAAATAAAAGCCTGTTCCACCTGTCACTTTTTACATCTTTTTTTATTTTTCTCAAAATTTATTTACTTATTAGTAATATTTTTTTATATTGTTAGTCACCATACAGTACATCCCTGGTTTTTGATGTAAAGTTCGATGATTCATTAGTTGCGTATAACACCCAGCGCACCATGCAATAAGTGCCGTCCTTAATACCCATCACTAGCCTATCCCATTCCCCCAACTACCTCCCCTCTGATGCCCTCAGTTTGTTGCCCAGAGTCCATAGTCTCTCATGCTTCATTCCCCCTTCTATTTACCCCCCCTTTCTTCTTCCCTTTTTTCTCCTACCGATCTTCCTACTTCTTATATTCCGTAAATGAGTGAAACCATATGATGATTGTCTTTCTCTGCTTGACTTATTTCACTTAGCATTATCTCCTCCAGTCCTGTCCATGTTGCAGCAAATGTTGAGAAATCGTTCTTTTTGATGGCTAATATTCCATTGTATATATGGACCACATCTTCTTAATCCAGTCATCAGTTGAAGGGCATCTCGGCTCCTTCCACGATTTAGCTACTGTGGACAATGCTGCTATGAACATTGGGGTGCATAGGGCCCTTCTCTTCACTACGTCTGTATCTTTGGGGTAAATACCCAGTAGTGCAATGGATGGATCATAGGGTAGCTCAATTTTGAACTTTTTAGGGGACCTCCACACTGTTTTCCAAAGTGGCTGTACCGACTTGCATTCCCACCAACAATGTAGGAGGGATCCCCTTTCTCCACATCCTCTCCAACAATTGTTGTTTCCTGCCTTGTCAATTTTTGCCATTCTAACAGGCGTAAGGTGGTATCTCAGTGTGGTTTTGATTTGAATTTCGCTGATGGCTAATGATTTTGAACATTTTTTCATGTGTCTGTTAGCCATTTCTATGTCTTCATTGGAAAAGTGTCTGTTCATATCTTCTGTCCATTTTTTGATTTGTTTATTTGTTTCCTGTGTGTTGAGTTTGAGAATTCTTTGTAGATCTTGGATACCAGTCTTTTCTCTGTAGTGTCATTTGCAAATATATTCTCCCATTCCGTGGGCTGCCTCTTAGTTTTTCTGACTGTTTCCTTGGCTGTGCAGAAACTTTTAATCTTGATGAAGTCCCATAAATTCATTTTATCTTTTGTTTCTCTTGCCTTTGGGGATGTATCATGAAAAAGGTTGCTTTGGCCGATGTCGTAGAGGTTGCTGCCTATGTTCTCCTCTATGATTTTGATGGATTCCTGTCTCACATCGAGGTCTTTCATCCATTTGGAGTTTATTTTTGTGTATGGTGTGAGAGAGTGGTCAAGTTTCATTCTTTTGCATGTAGCTGTCCAATTTTCCCAGCACCATTTATTGAAGAGACTGTCTTTTTTCCGCTGCATGTTTTTTCCTGCTTTGTCAAAGATTAGTTGCCCAAAAAGCCGAGGGTCCATTTCTGGGCTCTCTATTCTGTTCCATTGGTCTATGTGGCTGTTTTTGTGCCAGTACCATGCTGTCTTTGTGATCACAGCTTTGTAGTACAGCTTGAAATCTGGCAACATGATGCCCCCAGCTTTGTTTTTCCTTTTCAACAATTCCTTGGCGATTCGGGGCCTTTTCTGGTTCCACACAAATTTAAGGGCTGTTTGTTCCAGTTCTTTGAAAAATGTCATTGGGATTTTAATCGGGATGGCATTGAAAGTGTAGATTGCTCTGGGTAGCGTAGACATTTTAACTATGTTAATTCTTCCGATCCATGAGCATGGAATACTTTTTACATCTTTAAGTGTGGCTACAAGAAAACTTTAAATTATATGTGTGATTTGCATATTATTTCTTTTGGCTAGTACTGTCTTGTACCCTGGGGAGGTAGAAGGATGAGATGAAATTGCATAGGGTAATGAGGACCCTGAAGGGTGTCAGAACCTGTAGGCTAACCAGTCATTCCATCCTTCCATTGAAGGAGGTTGCCTGACCTCCAGCAGAGACTGGAGTTGCTATTTTACCCCCCTAAATGGATAGAGATAATCCCAAATGAGATCATTTTGAAATGAAAGTGCTTGAGATACTTTTAATTGAAAACTCTTCATCTTTCTTCACTACCCTGCGGGAAGGGGTCTCATAAAGAAGTTGAGATCAGTTATTATTCTTCACACATTTGGGAGTGGTGTGAGTAAATATTTGACCTCAGTACAAAGTAAAGTCTTTTATAGAATTGATATCATACTTTCATATAAATTTTGAACCCTGTCTGGTTAATCATCCTGCATATAATAATCTCTCACCAACAGGAAAAAATATATATTGTCCTAGCAAAACAGATTGAAAAAGTAATGCTGAAATCAAATACTCTTTGGCAAGAAAAAGGAAAAAAATACATGCTATAACATGGACGAGCCTCAAAAACATGCTAAGAACCGAGATGCATTACATTTATATACAATGCCCAGAAAAGGCCAACCTATTGAGACAGAAAGAGATTAGTGGTCATTTGGGGCTGGGAGTAGGATCAGAAATAAATGGAAATGGTCATGAGAGATCTTTCTGGGATGATGTAAAACATTTAAATTAGACTTTATTTTTACTTTGCTTATTATTGCATTATTTTTCTTGTGGTAAAAATAGAGAACATGAGATCTGCACTCTTAACACATTTTTAAATATACAGTACAGTATTGTTAACTATAAACACAATACCTACAAATGATCTGTAGAACTGGCTTATCTGAAAATTTATACATATATATAAATTTAAACAGCATGACCCATTTCCCCCTCCGCATCCCAGCCCCTGGGAACCACCATTCTCTTTTCTGCTTCTAAGAGTTAGACAAGCTTAGATGTCTCACGTAAGTGGAATCATGCAGTCTATGCCCTTCTGCAGCTGACTTATTTCACTTAGCATAATATTCTCAAGATTTATCCATGCTGTGACGTATGTCAGGATTTCCTTCTTTTTATGGCTGAATAATATTCCGTTATATGTATATGCCACATTTTCTTCATTCCTAAGGTGCTGACAGATTTTCAGTTTTCTGTTTTCATTTATTTGTCTTGCTGGTATAGATAACTGAATTTATATATTTAGATCTATATCAATATGTATATTTACCTATCTCTATAATTCTATATCTATATCCACTACCTATTCCTGTATCTGCACCTGCCTGTGTGTGTAGTGTGCTAGTAAAATTTTAACGACCAGCTTACTGAAGAAAAAAAAAAAGAAATGCTCTGATGTGTAATGTTGGCTGATTTCTATGATTTAAATACTTCAGCCATATCCAAATTCATACTACCAACATGACACTGCTGAGAGTGGATTTTGGAAGAGATGTGTAGTAGCGTACCATTACACAGCATTTTTACTACCCAGATACAAAGATCTGAAGAACCTCACAAGCACAGGGAGTAGTAAAATGTAGTGGTAAAATCATTAGGAAGTGGTGAGTTTTTGAACTTATTATTATAGGTGCTTTAATATAATTTATTTAATGGTAAATTTATATAATTTAATTCTTACAAGGGCTATGTTTACTAGAAGGCTTGCAAAATTCCTTAAAATGTAACATTTGGCTCTCATGAGGCAATAAAAAAGCCAGCTCCTGAACATGACTTTAATTTCGAAGTGTCTAATGCTTTCTCACTTCTAAAACCAAAAATTAATCAGAGGTTTAACTCATTTTTTCGACTCTTACATCCTTTTAATTCTTGATGTTTAGTAAGTTTCTATAGTGAATATTCATAAGCAGAAACTTACCAAACAATTCAAGAATTTGCCTTTTGTTTATGCACTCGAAATCGTGTACACTGCTTGAATGATTTCTATAATATATTGCCAAAGGTCATAAAGGCTAATTTCCAAATCACTAAAGCACTTCAGTACCCTTTGATTCTTTTTTTTCTTGTAATGAGTCTGAAATAATTCTGTTCACCAGAGATAAACTATATGTTAAGTAAAAGACTATCATCTGTGAAATTAAATTTTTTTTAAAAATCTTTGCAAATGTTTTCCTGGTATTAAACATTTCAGTGTTTAGTGTTAAATACTTTTTCAAAATATATATAATAAAACACAACTTATAAATGCAGAGTATGTTATGTCCATTTTTTCTTACCCACAAATGGTGGTTATAGGACTTAAGTTTTCTTGATTAAATATAAGTTAATACCCTCAAAATTCTCCTCCCACACAAACATAAAACCCAGCCCTGCTTCCTATTGCTAGTGCCTGTTTCTAACTCATTGAGTAACTTATTGGAGAGAAGGGAGAGAGGCCAAGATTCTAAAAATGGTAAAGAATCATCTTTTCAGCAAATGATGACGGGACCGCTAGAGATCCACAAGCACAAGAATGAAGTTGGACCCCCTGCTTCACATTATATACAAAATGGACCATAGAACTGAATAAAAGAGCTAAAATATAAAAATCTTAGAATAAAATGTGAGTAATCCTGATCTTGGATTAGTTGATGACATGTTAGATACGACACCAAAAGTACAGATGTCAAAAGAAAAAAATAAATTCAATTTCATAAGAAAAAAAAAAAAAACTTTGCATTTCAGATAATACCATCAAGAAAATGGTAAGACAACCCACAAAATCAGAAAAATTTTTGCAATCGTATATATGACAAGTGCCCTCTTTAATCCCCATCACCCTGGTGGGAATGTGAAATGGTGCTGCTACTTCTGAAAACAGTTTGGCAGTTCTTCTAAATTATAAACATCAAGTTACCACATGACTCAGCAATTCCACTCCTGTGTTATAGCTAAGAGAAATGAAAATATACATCCATAGGAAAACTTGTGCATGGATACACATAACAGCATTATTCGTAAAATCCAGAAGGAAGAAACTCAAATATCTGTTAACTGAAGGGTAGATAAACAAAAGTGGTATATCAACTAAATGGAGTATTTTTCAGCAATTTTAAGTAAAGACATACCAGTATATACTACAGCATGGATGAACCTTGGAAACATTGTACTGAGTGAAAGAAGCCAGCCACAGAAGACCATATAATATATGATTCCATTGATGAAATGTCTAGAATAGGCAGATCTGTAGAGACAGAATATAGATTTGTGGTTGCCAAGGGATGAGAGCATATGGGTGAAGGAGAAATTGGGAGTAACTACTAATGAGTATAAGATTTCTTTGGAGGATAACAAAAATGTTTTAAATGAAACTGTCATGGTTGGACAACTGTGTGAATATACCAAAAAAAGAAGAAAAAAACTTTGACATATACACTTTATTTTTTTTTTAAGATTTTATTTATTTATTCGACAGAGAGAGAGAGACAGCCAGCGAGAGAGGGAACACAAGCAGGGGGAGTGGGAGAGGAAGAAGCAGGCTCATAGCGGAGGAGCCTGATGTGGGGCTCGATCCCAGAACGCCAGGATCACGCCCTGAGCCGAAGGCAGACGCTTAACCGCTGTGCCACCCAGGTGCCCCGTCATATACACTTTAAATGGATGAATTGTGTAGTATGTGATTTATATCTCAATAAAGCTTTTTTTTTTTAATATAACAACTTGGAAAGACTGGCAAGGGAAGAATCCCAAGCAAAGCCCAGGAAGGGATCCAAGTGATGCTTCCCCCAAAATCTGCTGCTGTCTTGTTACTTTTCACCTTACTTCTTACAGTGTATTAACTGTTTACCAGTTATATACTATATAATATATTTATCTCCCTACTAACTTGTGGAGTTATCAGTCTACACGTTAATGTGAAAAATTTTGGCAGATATCTATCTTTAGGACAAATACTTGATATCAGCTATGCTATGAATTATTGGTTTTGGGTGGAAGAGGGAAAATATATTCATATTACATGTTTAACCCAAAGGCAGAAGTGTGGAATGGGCTTTAATTGATAACTTATGGAGCATCTTTGCTGTGAGAAAAGTATTACAGAATGTTGTTTCTTCAACCATGAGCAAATGAAGCAGAGATGGCCAGTTTCACCCCAAGATCTGTCCTCTTTTATAGAGGTAGAACTGCTGATTTTTAGCTGAGCCTCTAGTTTTCCAAAGTAAAATGTACATTTCTCACCCTGCACTGAAGCTGGGTATGACTGTATGGCCTTGCTCAGACAACTGGGCCAGAATCAGAATTCATATGTGAAAGTTCCGGGAAGATAAATCATGATCTTTTTTCTCCCATCTTCCTCATCCTTCTTCACTTCTACTTGGAACGGAAATATGATAGCTGGTGTAGCCATTTGGACCACAAAAGGAAGTCACATGTTGAAGAAGACAAATCAGTAATATAAATTTTCTGTGTCTCTCATGTTCATGGGGCCACTCTACTGACTCTCAACTGTGTCTTCTTGTTTGAGAGAGAAGGAAATTTCTGTTGTTCTTAGCATCTGTGCTTTTCAGTTTTCTGTCACTTTGAGCCAAACTCTAATCCCAGTGAATTCTGGGAAGAATCACTGACAACCTGCAATGGGCAGTTAAGAAGTACTCTCTTAGTCACTGCGAAGTTTAGGGTGAAAAAGAGACAATGTTGTGTTTCACAGAGTTTACATTCTAATGGGATAAGATAGACAGTAAGCACATTTCTAATAATATGGTTATGAATGTAATCATACAATTGATAGAGCATGAATCTGGATTTTAACAGTTCTTCATAATTAAAAAGGAAGGAAAGGTCTCTATGAAGTAGTGATATTTGAGCTAATACCTAAACTAATAATAAACAGATCAATATGTATGACGATCTGGATCAAAGAACTGCAGACAGAAGAGCAGGGAGCACAAAGGGAAGGATGAACTTGGCATGATCAAGAAATAGAAAAATATGGCTTGAGTGGTTAGAGTAGAGAGAGTAGTCGAAAGAGCAGCAGTGGAAGATGCCGTTAGATGGTAGTGTGGGAGCCAGATCAAACAGGGCTCGATAGGCAATGGATGAAAGCAAGTCCAAAAAGACATACTTAAGATTTCTGTCCTGGCATCTTTTCTCTCTCTACTTCTCCCTTTTCCCTTTGTCTTTTCCTTCCTCTTTTCTTTCTTTCATTCATTGTACAATGTGATCTATTTCTAGAACCCCAAACCCAGAACTCCATTTTACTGTTTTAGGTATACTTTCACATATTCAGTTATATAGGAAGGCCTAGTCTAGGGGATTTTCCCCCACTAGTAATTTGTATTACAAATTTCAAAAGAATAACTTTTAAATCAAGTTTTGGAATGGAAACAATGCATTATTTGGGGGATCTTCCAAATACGTATATTTGTTTATAAATAACATAGATCTCCGAGCGTTAACTTAGGATCTTTTGTTGATGAGACATTTCTAATTATGGAACACAATATTCAGGATAAATACATTTGATTCATTCAACATAGATTTTTACCTCCACCACTGTTTTAAAATAGTTTCGAGGTTCCAATAGGCAGATACTGTTAAGACGAATCTGTGTCTCTTGTTGGTAGTGAATGTAATTTAATTGACTTAGAGCCCTATAAGAAAGGATTTCAAAGTGGATTCTAAATTCAGTTATTTCAAAGGTGAGTATGAGAGAAGGGGGAGATGACAGAAACCCATAAGATTGTTATAGAAGTTTGGGTAGGGGACTGAGAACGAACCCAAAGTCGTCACTTATTCCATTATTGGCAAAAATGGAAATTCCCATAAACTTCTGGTGGGAGAATAAGTAAATTCTTAGAAGTATATTGGAGATTACATAGGCAGTATGAATTAAAATTTAAAATGGGCACGTGTCTTAAATTTGCATAGATGTGTACATGGGCTACATCCTAAATATTTCCTTAACAATAGAGTTAAATAAGTTATGACAAAGTGATGAATAGGAAATTGTGCAGCCATCAAAATTTTAAAGTATTTTTACAAATACAAGTAGAAAAAATGTGACCTATTAAAGAATTTTGAAACTAGATTATAAAATAGTATTTGTAGTATGATGTTTAGCATAAGGTATATTGAATATGAATGTAAGGAAGATACACTGTAGGACAGAAAGAGACTCTCACAAATGAGTATTTTTTGGAGATGGTCCTCAGATAATTGAGTGTATCTTTGCGATATAGTTATGGGTAATTTTCAAAACTTTTTTTCTAGTGAAAGTTACTATTTTATAATTTAAAACTTTTTTGTTTAGAGCAAAACAGTGAACTCACAAAAACATTGAGGTGATTAGAAGGCAATATATAGAGATTAATGGGAAATGGGTGAGAAAATAATGTATTGAAAATATACTATTTGTTTTTTTTTTGTTTTTGTTTTTTCGAGAAATCATTTTTGAAATGATGGCATCCAAAAAATCTATCCTACTAGGAAACAATTGCCTAATGCGAACTATTGTTTTGTTAGTAAGTCTCATAGAGAGTAGCATAGAAACTCCCGCGGCTGTGAAACGGAAAGCTGTCTGGCACGCTATATTGAGGGACGCAGACCCTGAATGAGTGTTCTCCACTGAAAGAATCTTGGTTGACAGATAGAAAAATGTCTTCTGTTATGAATTCATCTTAACTTAGTCTTTCCTAAAAAAGACTTTATTTATTTGAGAGGAAGTGCGCATGAGAGAGTAAACATGAGAGTGTAAGTGGAGGGGCAGAGGGAGAGTGAGAGACTCCCCCACTGAGCAGGGAGCCCAACATGGGGCTCGATCCCAGGACCCTGGGATCATGACCTGAGCCAAAGGCAGACGCTTAACTGACTGAGTCGCCCAGGTGCCCCTCATCTTAACATAGTCTTAAATTGAAAAGTATGGTCCTTCTTGAGAAACCATCTCAGAAATTCCCTTAATGTCAACTAAATTAGAATACAGGTTGTTTTTTAAACATGTAAATTGGTATTGAAAATGTTATGGAACCTGTATACAGTTTAAAAATTTATTAAATATAAGTAGTGCCTTTTTGTGTGAAACAGACAAAATATCTCCAACAATATCTTATTCTGAATTTTCCCTAGATTGAAAAAAATTACTCAGATCCTATATTCTGCCCACATATTCTGCCTATTTATTGCAGGATGACTTCTGATTCTTCTATGAAAGAACACTTGTACATGATTTTTTAAAAATCATGATATAAAAAGAGTTGTTTTCAAGGAAAAGATTAAAGCCCGGGGCCCAAAAAATTTTATTTACATCTGAGATACAAAGTTGTTTTTCCTACAGCATTTTCCACAATAAAGGCTTTTTAATAGAGAGCTGTAAGTATATTTTGTTGTGAGATAAAAAGTAATAACTTGATTGGTCAAAATAGAGAGAATCAAGCTTAAAGGCATCCTTGCTTGACCTTGCGTACACAATCTCAGAAACCTCACAGTCCCATCTTTCTCTTGAGTCTTTGTGGGCAAGTTTGTTTACAGCTCAGGTCACATTTGCTTGTGTTTGCAGTAACTGAGCCCTTTTGGGCTCCAAGCATGGTACAAGATAATTGGCATATACTGCAAGGATAAAACAATGAAACCGATAAGCTATTGAAGTGCTTACAATCCTCAATGATCTAGTGACCTTGACATTTATGCTAAGAAGTTCTAAACTACGAAAATTGAGGAGAAGAATGGGGAGGATATTTACTACAAAGAAATAGCATGTACAAAGGCCCTCAGGCTTGAACAAGTTAGTGAACTTGGGAAACTGAAAGAGGCCAGTCAGTATCTGTGGAGCTTAAGGGTTAGCCCGAGAAGAGGTCCATGTAATGAAGTAGGAGAGTTTGACAGGGAGCTTTCAAGTCTAGAAAGATTTTTTTAAGATTTATGTATTTTTTTGAGAGAGAGACAGAGAGACAGAGAGACAGAGAGCAAGGGTGGGGCAGAGGGAGAGGAAAGTAGAGAATTGCCAGCAGACCCCCCCCCCCCGCCGGGTGCGGAGCCCTCCTCGGGGCTCGATCTCAGGACCCTGAGATCAGGACCTGAAATGAAATCAAGAGTCAGACACTTAACCAGTTAAGCCACTCAAATGCCCCAGAGTCTAGAAAGATTTTTAACTTTACCTACTCTAAGGTGACTAGGAAGTCTCTGAAGGATTAGGGAGAATGTAATGATGAGATGTACACTTCTAAGGGTGTCACTCTGATGCTGTTTGCCATGAAGAAGACATTGGGCAGGTCAGGAGTACAGAGTTACAGGTCAGGCACAGATTGGCTGGAAGAAATGGTGCTTACCCACGCAGTCAGTTTAGGTAGACTTTCCAATTTCGTTAGCCGAGGAATTTCAAAGGCTGGATGACCACATAAACAGGAATAGATACACGACTTGACAATATAGATTGCCTTGGCCCATCAGAGTTATCAGGGGCGTAGGTAAGCAAGACCCTAAATACCCAAGGTAAGGTGAGTCCAGTTCTAGGAAGTACAGTCCTTCTTATGACCCTGCCCTGTTGAATTTGGATCTGACATCACCATTTTAGAAGAATTTGAACTAATAATTTATGTACTTCCATTTGTGGGTATATTTTTATAAAGATCTGTTTTTTCTGGTCCTTAAACCAAAGTTAGACTCATCAAGGCCACGTTATCATCAGTGGGTGAAAATTCTCTCTTTGGGAGCCCCTTTTACTTCTACAGGTGGCTTGAGCAAGTCTGTTGGCCTCACATGAAAGTATATTTTGCAGCGAGCAAGACAGGATACGAAGATGAGTTGGATAGTAGGTATTGGTTTGGAGAAAGTAAAAATCATAGAGGAATGCCAAAGAAATAGATAGTGGGGCCATTTGGCTGATCTTCCTAACTTAAAAGCAACCATTCCACTAATTAACAACTAGGAAATGAACATCTCCAAGTGTAGAATTCACGTCATTTTGCGCTGGCTTCATGCTCTAAATTTTGCTCCCCTCATTTATCTGTCCCTTACTTTTCAGAACTATATAATTTAGTGCTTTCCTTTTCTAGTATGGAAGAAAAGGAGCTTCTTCTCAGATAACTAACTCATATGAGTAGCACAACTTAGCTCAAAATCATTGGCAACGATGTTGATTGCAACAATGTTTTAATAGTGAAAATATCCTAAATATCCTTAATGCCTGTGATGGAATGCTATTGAGTAGCTAAAAGGGACGTATCACATGCGTCTTCCTCAACTGAGCGTGCTATTGCTACCTAGGGGACATTTGGCAAAGTTTGGAGACTTTTTTTAATTGAAGTGACTGCGGAGGAGGATGTTCCACTGGCTTCTAGTGGGTAGAAGCCAGGGATGCTACCAACCATCCTAGAATGCAAAGGACAGCTCTCCTCTCCCAACACCAAAGCATTGTCCAAGCCAAAATGTCAGTAGTGCCGCTTTTGAGAAACTCTGTATTATGTCTACATGTCATAGTAATGACATATCCCAAATACATAATGTTGAATGAAAAAGAGGAAAGTCTTAGAATGACAGGAAAGTATGCTAGTATGCACATTATTTTCATGCTAGCTGCTAAAACAAACCAAACCCCAAACTTCAGAGAGTTAACAGCCATGGATTCCGTACTCATGTCCCCCTCCATGGCAGCATGTGGCTTTTGTACATGGTGTGATACAAATCTCGAGACTTCTCCCTTCTGTTTGATCCACCATCTCTTTGATCTCAGAATCCTCTGCATTCAGCCATTGAATGGGGAAGAAAGAGTGGAAAGGACATGTTAGCTCTTGAAAATCACAAACACAGAATTGACACAAATTACTTCCACTCATATTCCACTGGGAGAAACTAATCAAATAACCACACATTGGATGTGAGAAGGGCTATGAAATGTTGTTAGAGGGTGAACAGCCTCTCCCTCAGCAGTACCACCGCAGTATGAGGAGGAGGAACAAGGATTGCTCTGGACAGCTGCTTAGTTCTGTGAAGGGCACCCAGCACATAAGTAAATTGGTAAAAGTCACACACACACACACACACACACACACACACACACACACAATACCATGTGTTGTTCTTGAATATAGAGATGTATGTGGAAAATAGAACAATTGGACTGGATTGCTGAGCATAAAATTCACATCTGATGGCCACCTATGAAGGAGGGGGGGATAGGAGACTAGATCTCGAGATAAGGGAGCAAGAGTCTTCCAACATATCTGTATTGCTTTCTTTTAGGATTGAATTATGAACACCGAATTAGTTAAGACAAGGTATTAGTAACTATGATTTCTTGGTTATGTATACATATGCACTTGTATAGACTTCTCTATTTGATTTTACCTTCTTCAAAAAAATAATGAACCAGTTGAGTAAATCCAACTTGTTTAATGTCAAAAAGTTTATTTCTAAATTGATAAAATGAGATAGAACTTATATATTATTTCTAAGCCCTATGTAAAAAGTGTGGTCATATAGAAGAATTTTTATAAAAGCTCTTATTGATATAAAAATATAACTTGGAGGAACATAATACAGTACATATTCCTTTTCAGGTTTATCTACAGAACACAATACCGACATGCTCCCAGGCTTCTTGAGAAAATTGTATATATAACATGATCGTACAGTAGTTCTCCCTTATCTGCAGTTTTGCTTTTTGCATTCTCAGTTATCCGCGGTCAATGGTGTTACGGAAGCAGACGATCCTCCCTCTGATGTATAATCACAAGGTCACTGGTGGCGTAACACTACATGATAGTACGTGTCATTTATTTCTCTTCATCTCATCCCATAGGCATTATAGCATCTCCCATCACCACAAGAAGGATGAGTACAATTCAATAAGACACTTTGAAAGAGAGATGACATTCACATAACATATTACAGTGTATTGCTATAGTAGTTTTATTATTATTGTAAATTTCTCACTGTGCTGATTTATAAATTAAACTTTATCATAGGTATGTATGTATAGGAAAAAACACTGTCCGTAGGGTTTTGTAGTATCCACGGGTTCAGGCATTCCCTGGGGGTCTTGGTACGTATACCCCATAGATAAAGGGGATCCACTGTATGTTGTTGCAAATACCCATCTTCCTTGCTTACTTCAGTCTCTCTGGGAGCATCATCTTTTCTTCCTGAAATATACCTGATTTTTCAAGCCTTGTTGTGAATATTAATAATATATCTGCCTTGCAAGAAATAGAAAAGCAAATCAAATACACTTTAGTATTCAAACCTCTCACACACCCTCGCACGCACGTGCGCGCACGCGTGTGTGTGTGTGTGTGTGTGTGTGTGTGTGTGTGTGTTGGTTTCTATAGTAGTAGAATTCAAGGAAAACTAAAAAATCAAGCTGTAGGAATTGTGGGGACATGGCCTTTCCCCTAGTTGTCTGCTCCTGAGGATGACTGAGTATACAGTGCTCAGTTGATGAGTCTCAGGTAAAACACTCCAGGGGGAGCATCTGTGTGTCCCCCTTGGAGTCAGGCATCAATATTCGTGGTCCAATCAGCCCTGGCTGAAAGACATTGTCACACAGTACAAACATGACACAGGGACTATGTTTATGGGTTTATTGGAATGGAAAAGGTGGCAGTTTTCAGAAAAGGGAGACAAATTGTGGGCTGGGCAGGGCTTCCCACGTCTCTCTCTCTCACTTGGTGTGCTCCATGCCCCACACTATTTATGCAGAAAGAATTCTGAGTTTAGTCATTTGATCCTCTAGTTTTCAATCTATGCAAATGAAAAATGTGTTTCAAAGGCTTCATGTATGTTTTTCTTCCTATGAATTAGGAATGCATCACTGTGTAGTGTTAGAACATGAACTGTATCAAGTTCATCCTTCCCCAGCATTACAACATGAAAAGTAAGGAGTAATTTAAACTCTTCGTAAACTGTGATTTTAATAAGAATAAAAATGACTGGTTTATTATGTTACATTATCTAAGGTTTTGTATTTGGTTTCCTTTTTAAAGAATATACTTTATAAGTTAATAAAGAAGGCAATTGAAAATATACCTGTGTAGGGGCGCCTGGGTGGCACAGCGGTTAAGCGTCTGCCTTTGGCTCAGGGCGTGATCCCGGCGTTACGGGATCAAGCCCCACATCAGGCTCCTCCACTATGAGCCTGCTTCTTCCTCTCCCACTCCCCCTGCTTGTGTTCCCTCTCTCTCTGGCTGTCTCTATCTCTGTCAAATAAATAAATAAATAAATCTTTAAAAAAAAAAGAAAATATACCTGTGTAAATTGTAGACATAATAAACTAAAATTATATCAGCCCAGTTATAAAGGAGCACATAGGAATAGCTTATTAGCTAACTCTCCTTCTTAGGTCCTTATGCAAACCCCAAAACCTGTTGTTATTTATCACTTATTAGGAACCAAAAAGAGTCCCAAATGTTACTTTGATGAGCAGGATGCAATGAAGTACTGTGTTAAAGGCCTTATTAAACACTTCAGTGAAATAGGAAGTCATTTATGCAGCATAGTTAATACCCCTCACTGAATTTAAACTATGATTTTCAAAGGAAAAAGCTGCTCCTCTCTCATAATTTTATCTTTACTTACTCTCTTTCTTGTCAAATACCAATGCATTTAACAAGATTCAATGGAGAACTTCTATATGTTATGCGCTGTGTTAGTATTAGGCCAAAAGAAGGAAGGAAAGAAAAGGAAGGAAGGAAGGAAGGAAGGAAGGAAGGAAGGAAGGGAGGGAGGGAGGGAGGGAGGAAGGAAGGAAGGGAGGGAGGGAGGAAGGGAGTCTTTGCTTTTGAATTTCTCAGCACAATGACATGAGACGGAAAAACAAAATAACAGACATAAAAAGGGCCTATAATTGGAGAGGTAGAGGAGACTGGCTTTACAAGAAAGTGCCTGCACTGAGGAAGGCATTAATCATAAATAAAAACGTTTCAGCAAGATTACAAAAGTTTGTGTAAACCTTAATAAAAAGCTTAGAAGGAAATATCTAACATAAAAAAAGAAGTGGTTCAGCAAAAATTACTTTGTATTTAACTGTGTTAAAACATTTTTAAATAGTTTTGTCTTACATTTAATTGGGATGATTTTGGAAAGTTAACACCTTCTAAAATTCATGAACTATTTGCTATGTATTGTTATTTCCTTTAGAAAAACATTCTAATTATTGGAAAAAAATAGATTGTTTTAATGTATTTTTATATTCAAACCAAATGTGCTTAACTCAGAACTTGGGTTCCTCATTAACTACCAGTCTTGACCTTGACTAAAGCACTTAAAATACTAGGCAGTGTGGTAGCTGTATATTGTACTGCCTACCTTGTTCAAACTAGACGTGTGTAATTAATGAATATATATATTTATATATGCATTCAGTATATATATTATATACTTGTCATATACTGGTCAATAATTTCAGAAGATGGGGATTTTTTGTTTGCTTCGTTTTGACAGAGGTTTCATTAAATTAAATAGGAAAATACATCTACATATTAAAGTTTCAAATATTTCAGCGAACTGAGATATTTTTATTGCTGGCATTATTTTTAGTTTGGTTACTAACATAAATGCTAAATACATAAATTTTTTGAAGTTTTCAAATTCCAGTTAGCTAACATACAGTGTAATATTAGTTTCAGGTATACGGTATAGTGATTTAACATTTCGATACAACACCCAGTGCTCATCACCAGTGCCCTCCTTAATCCCCATCACCTATTTTACCCATCTCCCCATCCACCTCCCCTCTGGAAACCCTCAGTTTGTTCTCTAGAGTTAAGAGTCTATTTTGTGGTTTGTCTTATTTCTCCCATTGTTTTGTTTTTTTAAATTCCACATATGAGTGAAATCACATGGTTTTTGTCTTTCTCTGACTGATGGGTTTCACTTAGCATTATACTCTCTAGCTTCATCCATGTCCTTGCAAATGGCAAGGTATTCTGTTTATGGCTGCATAATATTCCATTATATATATGTACCACATCTTCTTTATCCATTCATCAATCAGTGGACACTTGGCCTGCTTCCATAATTTGACTATTGTAGATGATGCTGCTATAAACATTAGGGTGCATGTATCCCTTCAAATTAGTGTGTTTGTGTTCTTTGAGTAAATATCTGGTAGTGTAACTGCTGGATCACAGGGTAGGTCTATTTTTAACTTCTTGAGGAACCTCTGTACTGCTTTCCAGAGTGGCTGTGCCAGTTTGCATTCCCACCAACAGTGTAAGATCTTTCCCTTTTCTCCACATCTTCACCAACATCTGTTGTTTCTTGTGTTTTTAATTCTAGCCATTCTGACAGGTATGAGACAATATCTCATGAGGGTTTTGATTTGTATTTCCTTGATGATGAGTGATGTTGAGCATCTTTTCATGTTTGTTGGCCATCTGGATGTCTTCTTTGGAAAAATGTCTATTCATATCTTCTGCCCATTTTTTAAATGGATTATTTGTTTTTGGCATGTTGAGTTTTATAAGTTCTTTATATATTTTGGATACTAACCCTTTATCACCTATGTCATTTGCCAATACCTTCTCCATTCCATAGATTGTCTTTTAGTTCTGTTGATTGTTTCCTTCACTGTGCAGAAGCTTTTTTACTTTGATGACATCCCAGTAGTTGGATCCCAAGGCATCCAAATTGTAAAGGAAGAAGTAAAACAGTTATTATTTGCAGGTGACATGATACTATATAGAAAACCCAAAAGATTCCACCAAGAAACTGTTAGAACTAATAACTGAATTCAGTAAAGTTTCTGGATACAAAATTCATATCTATGAATCTCTTGTGTTTCTATACACCAATAACGAACTATCAGAGAAGTCAAGAAAACCATCCCATTTACAATCTCATCAGAACTAACAGACATAGGAATAAATTTAACCAAGGAGGAAAATACCTGTATTCTGAAACCTATAAAATGCTGATGAGAGAAATGGAAGATGAAAAATGAAAAATGAAAAAAATATTTCATGTTCATGGATTAGATGAAGCAATATTGTTAAAATGTCCATACTTCCCAAAGCAATCTATAGGTTCAATGCAATCCCTGTCAAAATACCAATCTAGTTTTTCACAGAACTAGAACAACTAATCCTAAAAATAATATGGAACTTCAAAAGACCCTGAATAGCCAAACTATCTTAAGAAAGAACAAAGCTGAATGTATCACACTTCCTGATTTCAAACTATACTACAAAGTTATAGTAATCAAAACAATAGATTTTGTCATAAAAACAGACATGGAGGTCATTGAAACTTAATGGAGAGTCTGGAAATAAAACTACACATACATGGTCAATTGATTTACGACAGAGAAAGCAAGAATATAGGGTGGGGAAAGGAGATCCTCTTCAATAAATGGTGTTGGGAAAACTGGATCATTATCTTATACTGTATACAAAAATCAACTCCAAAGGATTAAGACTTAAATGTAAGATCTATAAAACTACCAGAAAAAACATAGGTGCTAAGCTCCTTGACTTTGGTCTTACTCCAAAGGCAAGGGAAACAAAAGGAAAAATAAATGGGATTACTTTAACCCAAAAGCTTCTGCATAGTAGAGTAAATCAAGTAAACAGATAAGCAGCCTACTGAATGGGAGAAGGTATTTGCAAATCATATTATCTGATAAGGCTTTAATATCCAAAAAAGGGGTCATTATTAACTCATACAACTCCATAACAATAACAAAAAATCTGATTAAAAAATAGCAGAGGATCTGAATAGACGTTTTTCCAAAGCCTTACAGATGACCTACAAGTACATGAAAAGATGTCCAACATTAGTAATCATCATGGAAATGCAAAGCCAAACCACAATCAGATATCCCTTTACATTTGTCAGAATTCCTATTGTCCAAAAAACAAGTGTTGGCAAGGATATTGAGGACAGGGAACCCTCATGCAATGTTGATGGGAATATAAATTGGTGCAGCCACTATGGAAAACAGTATGGTAGTTCCTCAAAAAAATTAAAAATAGAAATACCATGTGATCCAGGTATCTTTTCAGTATGTATCTAAAAGAAATGAAATCGGTATCTCAAAGAGATATTTGCACACCAATGTTTATTGCAGCATTATTCACAATAGCCAAGATAAGGAAACAACCTTAAGTGTCCATCAATGGATGATTGGATAAAGAAGATGTAGTGTGTGTGTACACAATGGAATATTACTTAGCCATTAAAAAGAATGAAATTTGCCACTTGTGGCAATGGGGATAGGCCTTAAGGGTATTGTTACTAAGTGAAATAAGTCAGAAGAAGACAAATACTGCACGATTTCAGTTATATGTGGAATTTACAGAATAAATCAAATTAATAAGCAAAACAGAACAGATCCCATACTCATAGATACAGAGAACAGGTTGCCAGACTGATTGCCAGGGTGGAAGGGAGATTAGTGTGGATGGGAACAGGGGGCAATGGGTGAAGGGATCTAAGAACTACAAACTTCCAGGGGTGCCTGGGTGGCTCAGTCAGTTTTGTGTCCTACTCTTTTTTTTTTTTTTTAAGATTTTATTTTTATTTATTAGACAGAGATAGAGACAGCCAGCGAGAGAGGGAACACAAGCAGGGGGAGTGGGAGAGGAAGAAGCAGGCTCATAGCAGAGGAGCCTGACGTGGGGCTCGATCCCAGAACGCCGGGATCACGCCCTGAGCCGAAGGCAGACGCTTAACCGCTGTGCCACCCAGGCGCCCCTGTGTCCTACTCTTGATCTCAGCTCAGGTCTTTTTTTTTTTTTAAGATTTTATTTATTTATTTCACAGAGCGAGACAGTGAGAGAGGGAACACAAACAAGGGGAGTGTGAGAGGGAGAAGCAGGCTTCCCGCTGAGCAGGGAGCCCAATGAGGGGCTCGATCCCAGGACCCTGAGATCATGACCTGAGCCAAAGGCAGATGCGTAACGGCTGAGCTACCCAGGCGCCCCTCAGCTCAGGTCTTGATCTCAGGGTCATGAGTTCAAGCCCTGCACTGGGCTCCATGCTGGGCATGGAGACTACTTTAAAAAAAAATTAAAAAAAGAAATACAAACTTCCAGCTCTAAAATAAATCATGGGGATGTAATGTACAACACAGGGAATATAGTCAATAATATAGGCAGTGATCTTATAACAACCTTGTAAGGTAACAGATAGTAACTAGACTTATTGTTGTAACAATTTTGCAATGCATATGAATATCCAGTTACTATGTTGTACACCTGAAACTAATACAGTATTGTTTGACAATTATATTTCAATGAATAATGAAAGAAATGTCTATTTCTTGAATGCATGTAAGAATAGCATTTACTAGGCTGTCCCATGTATTGATTCAGTCAAACCATATGACTTGAAACAGCTCCCTGTAGTATCAATTTTATATTCAGGGTAGGATGGGAGACTGCTTCTTGCTTTGAAAATAAAAAACCAAAAAACTCAGCTCCAGTCATGTAGGAGAGCACAGACCTGCAGTGAGTCAAGGCTATGTAAAATCAGGCACTTGGGTTCATCTAATGAATTCATTGCCTGTGGCAGGGGCCAGCGTGCTGCCCAGATCTCAGAGTGCTGGCTTCTTTGTTATTAAGGCAACAGTCTTAGAATCCTTGTAATAAAAGTTTGAACAAAATTCCAAAGCCCTCTAATCATCCTGGAGTTGACAGATGTACTGATATAACACATGCCAGTCTGGAGCCCCAGTTATAAGCGCCTCACTTATGGCAGATTACATTAGTGGGGTTTGAAACCATTTGTACTAAGTGAGCCCCACATTTTGATGACTAGTAGTAAAAATTATTTTAAAGGTAAATTTCAGTGTTTGTGTAATTATTGAGGATCATTTATTTTGAAAACCTCAAATCACAGAGCCTTATCTTAGCTATTGCATTCATACATCCAGTGCTCTAATTTTGACCTCACTGATGACAAGGTTTTCTCCACCTTATCCTGTAAATTAATAACAAATTAACCTTGCTAAAAATATATTTTTCTCATCTCTTCTTTTGCTCGTAAGTCTTCAGCATATGTCTCCCATGCGTGTAATCTAGTTCAGACTCCCTGATCCCTCAGGCCACCTTGGATTCCACCTCATTTCTTACCACTCCAGCAAGACAAGCTTTCAAAATATTTTCAACTAAGTCCTTCTAAAGCTGTCAAGTTACAGTTAGTGCTGAGTTGGTGGTAGTTAATGTCAGTATAAATATGAAGTATAACGGTAAAAATATTTAGTCAAACGCGAATAGAGAATTCTCTAGGATGTACTGCCTACCTGTGTGACCTTGAGCTAAGCATATACATTCTGAGCTTCCGTTGCTTTCTGTAATGGTGTGATAACGTTGGATGATTTAGAACACATTCTTCAACATCTTTGAAAAAAACTTCAGCAATCTCAGTGCTTATCTAATCTGTGTTTGTTTTGTATTCTCTTATATATACTTGAATTTGTGAATCCATATACAATCACCAAATTAGCATAATGAGATTCATCTTCTGGCACTGGTGTTAAGATGGAGAATTTTTGCTATTGATGGACAGAGCTGTGGTATTGTGAGGCGATATTTCTTATTAGATTGCTTTTGTTGGAGTTAGTGAGTAGTGTAATCCTGAAAGCAGAATAAAACGTGGAGCTAAACAAATTGCCTCTCATATTTACAGAGGGCAGGCATGCATATTACTTCACATTATGCAGAACTGAATTTGTAAAATACTGCTGTAGCGTTTTGATGATTCAACAGTTAGGGTGTGTCGTTGATCAGAGAGCTGGTGTTGACAGAGCATACCACAGTAGAACATATGCTAATTGCATATGGTTTCATATGAGCTCTTAAAAATAGAGGAATGTGAAACTTTACGGATCCACTATCAGAAGTTGAAAATTCTGGGTTGTGGAAAGGGATATAATTTGATATTTGAACTCAAGAAATGGATAAGATTAGTTAGAGACGCAGCAATATTTGCAAGGTCTGTATGACCTTTACATAGCATGATCTACTGAAACCTGTTTTTCCAAATGTTTATATGTACGCACATTGACATTTAAACTGGAAACAATGGGATATAAATCCTCTCATTAAGAAGGTGCCACTGACTGATTATTATTCTTGAAGCAGTGTTGTCCTTTTTCTTGCGTGATAAATGCTTCTTTTTTAAAAAAAAATTCTCTTGCTATTTATAAAATGCATTATTCTGAGATTGTAACTGAAGTTAGAAATATCATATTGGAACTTTAGACAAGTTCAAAACATGTCAGAACACGGTCACTGTTGGATGTTTCATTGTTGTTCAGAGCACTGCTGTGGGTTAGGCCTGGATTGAGGGGATGATTACAACCCGTTACCTTCATTACTTATTACAATCTCTGGGTAATGCTTAAAGGTGGAAGATACCAGTACAGCAGTTTAGAATGTACAATCAGTCCATCACTCAAGCAGTGTTTAGAGAGTGTCAGATACTTTACTTTGTGTTAGGAGTACACTGGTGAACAAGACAGTTTTTTACCCTGATTGTGATTAAAATCCACAGGTTTTTAATTATTTCTGTTTTTGTCAATTTTCCAAGGGCATACCAACACGCCCCCAAACTGCCAGTATCCAGGAGCACCTGGGTGGCTCAGTCGGTTAAGCATCTGCCTTCTGCTCGGGTCATGATCCCAGGGTCTTGTGATAGAGCCCCGCATTGGGCTCCCTGTTCCGCAGAGAGCCTGCTTCTCCCTCTTCCTCTGCACCCCCCCTTGCTCTCTATCTCAAATAAATAAAAATTTAAAAACCTAAAAAAAAAACCTGCCAGTATCCACAACTTGTCTCCAATCTCTTTCCTTGCTTGTTTTTGCATTCCTAAAGTCCAAAGTCCACCTTTTGTAGGAATTTCAACTTTTACGCTCACTCATAGTCTAACTCCTTTGAAATTCAAAGCAACCTTAATTACTACGCCACATTCCCAATTAAGATAAATCTGAGTCGTCCTCATCACTGTATTTTGCTTTAGCACTGATTAATTTGGTAAAAGCATCTACAGTAAATCGTCAATTGGTGTCATAAAAAGATCACTTCTAATTGTTTCCATTATATTTTTCTCATCTACAGTCGCTGTTCTTCCTTTTGTCTTTTCTCACAGACATGCTTTGACCCATTCTGGTTTCAGTTCTTCCCTAGACCACTGTGGAGACACAGATCATGCGTGGCTCCACCTCTAATTACAGGTTGTTTGTGTTGGTTCCCATTTTAATGCCATTATCATAAGCGGGGATCCTAATATATGGCAGTAATTGTAGTCGTCTCCCCCACAGGAAGCGTAGTTTCAACCTTGCCTCTTGAAAAAGATTCTACATTGAAACCCTCTCAATAAGTTGATGACTTACTTCAACTTGATGAGAGAGACATATGGGAGAGAGACAGAGAGACAGAGAGGTAATTGCTCACAGTATTTAGTATGGACAAATATTAGGTATTTCCTGAGTATTTTTTTCAGTTTTAGATAAAAATAGGAATCATCAATTCCTTAGACCTTCAATAGTTATTTGTGTGTAAAATATTAAATAATAAGCAATACTAATAACAATAAAATGAGATTAATTTTTTGGAGAAGTCCTTGGTACTTTTGGTATTATAAAAGAAAAAACATATATAACGTAATTTTTATACCACGAAAATATTAGATTTACAACTTAATATTGGTAATGCATTCAATACAATGTTATGTATTTACTTCATATTGAATAAATGTTCACTGGCAGTAATTGCTATAGTTTCTTTTTTAGTTTTTTTAAAAAATTTATTTAATTTTATGAGAGAGAGAGAGTACAAGTGGGAGGAGGGGCAGAAGGAGAGGGAGATATTGAATCTTCAAGCAGACTCCCCATTGAGTGGGTAGCCCTACACAGGACTTGATCCCAGGACCCTGACATCATGACCTGAGCTGAAACCAAGAGTGGGTCACCCAACCACCTGAGCCATCCAGGTGCCCCTCTTTTTTAGATCTTTAAGAAAAGAGGATTAGCATTAAAATACTGTCATAAATGACACCTTTTTAAGATACTTGGAATATTAAAGTAATAAATAAATCTTAGTTTGGGTGGCAAAAGTCCTTTGTTTTTTAACCCCAGATATTAAAAATTTGAAGTTTTTTTTAAATAATAAATACAGCCAAGATTTTATTTGTGTATTTTTCATGGCTATCTATAATTTATGTATTAAAAAGAATGCAGTGGTATCATATTTCTGTTCAAGCTAATAGTTTATTCAGCTGCTCCCATTGGAATTACTCTTATTTATGTATCATTCCCTTACTTTTGTGTGTATTTGCTCTCTTTTTCTGAAGACCACTTATGGACCATATGATTAGATACTCTGCATGTGTTACACATTTTTCTAGGTGGGAGGAAGCATAATGGTGTGCCTTTTGCTGCTATTCACTTTCTTCCTTGGTGCCTAAGCTGAGGCTTTGTCTTTTAAGCCTCTCCATTGTCTGGGAGTCAGTGTGCTTTCCCTCTGTTAGGAGGAAGTTAATTGTGATTGTCTCAATGTACTGCAGAAGCAGAAGGACCCACTGGGATTGGGGCGCCTGGGTGGCTCAGTCGTTAAGCATCTGCCTTCGGCTCAGGGCGTGATCCCAGGATTCTGGGATCGAGCCCCATGTCAGGCTCCTCTGCTGGGAGCCTGCTTCTTCCTCTCCCACTCCCCCTGCCTGTGTTCCCTCTGCTGTGCCTGTGGGTAGAGTGGTGTGGGGTTGTCGTTCTTTCTCAATTTTGTTTCCTGTTCTCTTGCTGGAGGATAAACTCTGAACATTATTTATTCAGATCTACCACTGTGTTGCTCAAAAGCCAGTTTGGGCTTTAAAAAAAAACAGACCATTTACTTTTCTTTGATATTTTCAACCCTTGTACAATAATCTTTTCTTTCTCTGAATACCTGCTAATGATGTCTGAAACTATGAGAACAAGAAAACAGGAATAAAAAAGCAAAAGAAAAACAGAAGCATTATCACACCAGAGACATAAACCAAGTATAGTGTTGAACAGGACAGGACAGAGAAAGCATAGCCCCCTTCCATCACCTGTAGCTACTCTCCGTTTTGGTGATGATTATAAAGCTATAATAAAGAAAGTCATATGGAGCCAGCTCGTTTACACATGTATATAAAACAAACTCTCAGCAGCCCCAAGGTATATGTCCTGAGACCTTTGCAAATCTCCAAATTTGCAAATACCACTAAACCATATAATTCCACTCATAAAATGCAGTAAAGTATAACTGAACAATTACAGACACCTATCAGATCCTTAATGATTGTATAAACTCAAGTCATTTATAAAGGTATTAAAATAAAATCTGTCACTAAACACACACAAACACACACACTATATTATATCACCCCCATATAATTTTAAACCATGAACTCACCTGAATTTAAAACTCTGACAGCTCAGTCATAAAAAAGAATGAGACCTTGCCATTTGCGACAACATGGATGGACTTAGGGGATATTGTGCTAAGTGAAATAAGTCAGAGAAAGACAAATACCGTATGATTTCACTTATGTGTGGAATCTAAAAAGTAAAACAAATAAACAAACAAAAAGCAGAACCAGACCCATAAATACAGAGGACAAACTGAAGGTTGCTAGAGGGGAGGGGTGGAGGGTGAGGAAAAGGGGTGAAGGAGAATGGGAGATACAGGCTTCTAATTATGGAATGAGTAAATCATGGGAGCAAAAGGCACAGCATAAGAAATATAGTCAATAGTATTGTAATAGTGTTGCATGGTGACAGATGGGAGCTACACGTGAGGAGAGCAGAGCATAAAGTGTAGAGTTGTGGAACTACTATGTTGTATACCTGAAACTAATGTAACATTGTACGTGGACTATATTTCACTTTAAAAAAAAAAAAACTATGACAGATGAATAATGGTAATAGTTGCTCAGTAATATGTGCCTGGCATATATTCTCTGCAATACCATGCTTTTTGTCTCTGCTTTACAACTTGTTTCTTACTACTCCTTCTTACTTGTTGAGCTGTTTCCTCTCAAGTAGAAATGCTCAAGTAACAGTTTGGTCCTACATGCTTATTGATATAGAACTAAAAATGCTTCCTAATGTTCTTTGTTCAGCTCATGCTCAGTTATGGTTGGCCCCCTGGCTGAACTAGTACCTCTCCCTCCTGTCACGGAATGAAAATATATCCCCAAGATATTGTTTTTCTCCTTAAGTCTGCATTCATTATGTATTCATTGACTCTGTCTTATTTCAAGTTGACTACCCTTCACCTTTTGTTAAACCTCTGACTCCTACTTTATGAGGTATTGAATATTGTAGTCGATGAGATAGCTTTGTAGATTTGTTTTCTTCTAAGTTTTCTGTAGAGAACATAATGGAATTGAATCATTTCAAGAAGAAAGACCATGGTACTTTTAATAACCCCAAACTTTACTGGTCCAAGAATCGTCTCTTCCATAAAACACTTTACTTGTGTATCTTTGTATTGCCAACATTATCAACTATCTTTGGGGTAAGCAGAGGTTGGAGAGATAGCAGAGAGATGAATGTGGTGTATTTGTCTCAAAGGAGGGAAGTTTCCTTCAAATTAAGGGATCACTGACTATACAAAGGTAAGGGGAGATCTAGACTGCTTTGAGAAAGAGAAGACTGGAGGGGTCATTTTGGATCCCTCACTAGACTAAGTGACTTATGTATGTGTCTCAGTAAAATAGCAATATTCTAGTTATAGTGAAGCTTTGATATTTCTTGATGTTTTGATGTTTCTCAATAACAGTCAGACTCATTAGTATTAAACCCTTAATCTCAAGGGTATTTATATCTGGAAAAAAAAGTAACTAATTTGGTTGCTTATAAAGCACTAATATTTACTATTGAAAAGACCTGTGAATATCACATGTATTTATTTTATGTTAACTAAAAGCTGTGTTGCTGATTAAACTTATACTAAGTTCCGGATTTTTAACTAAGCGTTCCATTAGTTATGGAATCTTAGGACTTGAAAGAGTTTTCATTAAACATCCTAGAATGCATGATATAAAAATTGAGATTTAGGTGCTTTTTGGAAGCAATATTGGAATTTTAAGTTATGTTATGTCATGAATTTACATTTGGCAAAACTGAGTCTTCAGATAAGATATTAGAATTTGTTGTAGCTCTGTTGATGTGGAATTTGTCTTTAAATTAACAGTAACTTACTTGATCCTCTTTGCTGAAATGCCCTGGGATTTCAACTAAAATGCAAAATGAAGAAGTAAGAATTATTAACTCAAATTCTCAGCAGCTTTACGTAGATTCACAAGGGGCCTATGGAACAATATATGCTAGTTTTGTTTGCTGTTTGCGGCTAAGAATAAAAAGTAGTAGTTCACCAGCCTCTAATAACTATTAAAATTTATTTTTCTGTAATGGCGTCTTTTGAAGCATGCTTAGAAATCCTTCCGGGCTCTCAGTATGTGCCCCAGGTGGATTGAATTCACCTTCCACACCTGTGACAGTAAGGATCTAGGCAAAAATCAGAAAAACAGTAGGTATATAAATAGACTTGCCCAGTCTACAATAGATTCTCTGGGGAAAATAGAAACTCTCTAGACCTAGCCTAGAGGATTCCTAAGCCTCAGAGGTCAGTGATACATCAAATGAGTAGACAGTCTGAACTGGATATACCGTCCTGGTTGTCACACTGAGAATGTGTTGTTCTCACCAAGCATCATTTCCTTCCCATTTTCTACATAACTTTCTCGTATTCCATGATTGCCCTTCTCACTTTTCTAGACCTCTGTGGCCACAAGCTCCTGTGTGTCCATCATGTAGGCATAAGTTTTAATTAAATGCATTATGAAATTGTTTTCAAAGTAATTATGATTACTTCTCCGTGCTGGGACACCAAACCCATCCTGCCACCGTGTAGCCTCGCTCCCACAACCTATGGCCATAAAGAGTAACTACAGCTTGCTCCTTCTTTCTTTTAACGCTAACTTATTTGAAAATTGATTACTTTGCAGATGTTCTTTAATCAGTATACATAAAGGAATTGTCTTTATCTTTACAAAAATGCATGCGTTCAAGATTCACAATGAAGAGAAATATTCTACATCGGAGGAACAAAATAGACCCCTCAGCTTCGACTCTGATTCCATTGATTTCCCTTTGTTCTTAGGGATATTTGACTGTTTGATGGCTGGACACTTTAACCCTAGAGTAACTAGGACCTTGCCTTGCCCCTTAATGTTGCGTATGATCACAATTACGCCCTGGTCAAATTGTTTAGATACAACTTTACCATAGGCAGTACAAACTGAAAAATACATAAATAAGAAAATAGTAATGAGCAGGATGAATTTGCTGATGAACTACCGCTTACCTTGAAGGTCTTAAATCCCATCCTCCCTAACTAATGACATGCTATCCTGAGGTGACTTTCATTCTAGCATCATGTTTATCATATGGCCCCTTAAAAGATACAAGTCTCACTTCCTGTCTAATTTCTGATATTTGTTTCTTCTTTTTAGACTTATCTAGCAGGGGTGGGACCTTATCCATGGACCGAATGGTGCATTTTTGCCAGGAAAAAGCCCGTTCATTTGGCAGTCTGTTCTAGCAGAGTAAGTTTCAACGGTATATATAATTATATCACACACACATACACACACACACACATACACATACACACACACACACACACACATACACACACACACACACACACAAGCCAAAAGCTGTAATGTTAATGTTTCCTTCAAAAACTATGCCAAATATTGTCCTTTGACCCGATAGAGGCAAGGTGCTGGTGTGGAATACTGTCAAATGTCTTTTAGTATATTTTTTTCAGTTGATAGATTAGGCTTGAGAGAAGATTTTAAATGTAAGATTATTTGTATACACACTTTTCATCTCACATGTTGGTGCAAGTTGTTAAACTAAAGAAAATTAGGACTTTAATGTAGTTTTAAATTGCAAGTACTTTACAAGTCAGTTTCCTTTTTTTGGAAACCCCTGTTTCCCAGAGGTACATGTTGATATCATTCTTACTACTTTGGGGGCATAAATTAAATTTAACTTTGTAAACAGCTTCTCATAAGGTTATGTTGCTATAATTATTATTGTGCTGATATTCTATCACTCGGTTTCATATTCATCTTTTTTTGTTTATGCATTTTTATTTGGTAATGTTTATATCAGTACACTAAAACTAAATTTTAGGGACACTGGATATCATTCACGTGGGTAGCATTAGTTTATTATAAAAGACAGACATGCAAATTATTTACATGATGAGAGATTTCACAACTTCACTGGAATGGAGAGCTTCACTTGATGCCATTTTGATAATGATTTATTTCAGTCTACATACTTTCCGGGAATGTCACCTTCTCTAAATAAGAAATAATCCTTGCCATCTAGAACTACTTTGGTGCCTCCATATTCTGGGAGAAGAACTTGATCTCCAACTTTCACATCAACTAGTTGACTCTCTCCACCCTTTCCTTTAGAGCCCGATCCATCAGCTACTGGTGTTGCTTGCAATATTTTTCCCTGAGATTTTTCTGGAAGCATAATACCTCCTTTGGTTACAGTTTCAGCTGCCCTCCTTTCAACTCAAACTGGGCCAAAGTGGGGAAGAAATTTTGTAAACACCTGGCCTGGCATGATTCTGGCATCTGCAGTTAGTACTCTACCCTGAAGCTACTGCCCCCACTCCAAGGAGACCCGCAGTCCAACCTCTTGGGCCATGGGAATATGGGACTATATTCATCTTTTTATAAATGTGTGATTAGTATTATATAATAATAGTATTATGAATGGTGCCCTGAAGTCTAACCATTTGCTTCAAGTGCTTAAGAAAATATATAAATTAAAATCTATCTAGCAACAAAGGAAAAGAATAAATCCATAGAAAACAAGATTTCATAGCTCAAAATCAATGAGCTTTAAGTCTATGCTCAGATAATAAAAGGAAGCAGTTTTCTATAGAATGAAAAAAAATGATTTTCTAACTAGGGTAAGGTCACTTGTGAATCTGAAATGATGCATGTTGATAAGGCATTATAATTGAGAGACAAGTTTCCTTTGTTGCCTTTAACAAAGAAAGCAAGTGTATACTAAATATACAGGATCTTTATGAGCAATGAATAAAGAATTTTCAAAACAACATGGTAAACACATAGACTAGTTCTTAATGATAGGTCATGTCCATCTGTTTTTTCATTTAAAGAGAGCTATTTTATTTATGTTATCATGTTGACTGTGATGAAATAAGTCCCCCAAACAAAATGACTGAGAATATATAACCTTTGACCATACTTGCTCATAGAATTGCTATAGCAGTTTATGCTTACAATGTGCTGTATGCATCCCCTTTGTTTCACATCCTTATCAACTAGCTATTGACATGGTTAGAATTTTCTCAATTTGATGAGTGTGAAATTATATCTCATATCAATTCCCTTTTTTATGAGACTAGATGTTTTGCATTCATTGGCCCTTGTATTTGCTCTTCTTTGAATAACCTGTTCTTGTCCTCTGCCAATATTTTGATTGAATTATGGGTCTAGTTATTTCCTTCTATGTGTTCTTTTAAAGTAGTGAAGTCTTACTCTTCCACTTTGAGGTATCTTAATAAATCTGGAAGTCGCTCTTAGTGATTTTTTTATCCATAGATTTTTTTTTTATTGAAGAAGCAATTGTCCTAACATAATTTTAAAATGTCTGTCTTTTCCCTGCTTACATATCTATAGTACTACCTCTATTGTATATCAAGATTAACATATATATATATATATATATACATACACACACACGCACACACACATACATGCATTCCTGGGCATCCTTTTCTGGTATTTGCTTCATTTGCCAACTCCTGTGTCAACACCCTACATCTCTATTAATGTAGATGTGTTAATTAGCCTTGACATGTGGTGAGACAGAGCATCCTACAATCTTCACAATGTTCTTAGATAGCCTTAGTCATCTGAGTGCATGTGAATTAGAGGCAAAGTTGATAAAAGACCTCATTTTTAAAAAGTGTTGGTATATTTATCACGATTATATTAACTTCATTTGGGAGGAATGGAGTCTTAAGTTTGTTCTTTTAATTGTACTTTTACCTTTTCCATTGCTTGCTCTTAACATTAAGAACTGTTCAAAGCTTTGGATTCACTTTCCATCTTGCTGAAATATATCCTTCAGTAATTCTTTCAGAGAATATATGGAAATAATAATCTTTCTTAGTCTTTGTCTGAAAATATTCTGAATAATAATTGTGGTTCAAATTGTAGGTCAGCGCATTTTTTCCTCATTACTCTTTTGAGTGTATTATTTTCTATTCTTATTTTCAGCCACAAAGTCACAGCTGATTAGATCTCTTGCAGTCTGATAGTCATTTCCGTAGATACAACCCGCTTTTTCCTAATATAAGTCTTCAGATGTGTTCCTTTATCATGATGTTCTGCAGCTTTTCTACAACATATCTCGTTGTAAACTTATCTTTTTCCTGCTTGGTATTCATAGTGCACTTACAACTGAGTGCTCTTGTCTATCTTCAGTTCTGTAAAATTATCAGGTATTATTTTTAAATCTTGTTTTTCTGCAATTCCATACAAGTCCCTTCTTTAGGAACTCTTCCTGCTGGATATTAGTGGCTATCTTTCACATCCTTTGAATTCTCTCTTTTTTAATTGATTTGCTTCCCTGGGTTCTGTTCTGGATGAGTTCTTCATTGTTATCCTCCTAGTTCACTAATTTTATCTTTTGTGCAATCTAGATAATCTATCATGTTTAATTTTTTTAAATGATTCATTTGCTACATTCGTCATGTCCAGTATTTGTAGTCAGTTTTTTTCTCGTAGATATCAAATTATGTAGTGCACTTTCTCCTTGCTTTTATTTTGTAACTCCATATTCTTTTTTATTGGATTTTCTCTTTTAATTTTATTATTGAAAATTCTCAACAGATCCTTTTAAATTGTTTCTCAGACACTTCCGTGAGAATAATTTTATCTCGACTGAATCTATGACTCCATCATTGTGCTGCTGGTGGTGGTGGTGGTGGTGAATTTCTGCCTTTTTCAGGCTTATATTTGATCACAGGTTTCTGGATCCTTTCAAGTTAATACATTTTTTCATTGTTTTTGTTCTGTTCTTCTCTTTATTCCTCCCTTTATCCCTCTTTATTGCTGTCCTCATCTGTGCCGTGGAATAGCAGGCTAGATGTAGATAATGTACAGACGTGTTGGGGTGTCTGCTTTGCGGTGATAATTAAAGTTATTGAGGACTCAGTGCTCAAGTCAGTTTATTTGGGGTTTTTTTCTGCCATCATGGTGTGTCTTTTTTTTTTTCTTCCCATATCTGTAGTTTAATAGTTTTCTATAAAGATAGAGCCTCAGGCAGCAGGTCAGCAAAATTTTCAAGTAATTTCTCCTTTCAAGAATGATTACTGGGTAGACCTTTACTTTAACCTGTGACTTCAAGCGGTGATCTTAACTCTGGTTCTTCTCTCATATGTGGACTCTCAGTGAAGGAGCCTAAATGTGGGGACACTGTCAGTTTGGGGAAAAGAACCTTTTAGGATTGTGGCTACAGTGTCTGATCCACAGCAGTGCCAAGCTTCTGTCTAAACCCTGCTGTTACTGTGGGGTTTTTTTTTTTTTTCCTCTTTTTATATTTTCTAGATCAGTGCTCTGTATTTTACACAGGTGATATGTATCAAGGCATGAAATTGTCATGCCATCTCAGTTATAGAGGTTTCAACATTTTCTGTTTAATCAACTGGTATTCATTAACTTCACAAAGTCAAAGTTAAAATCCACAGTCAGACATATACTAGTAATAATTTTTTAAAAGATTTATTTCTTTATTTGAGAGAGAGCACACGCATTGGGAGGAGGGGTAGAGGGAGAAGGAGAGAGAGATTCTCAAACAGACTCCCTACTGAGCAAGGAGCCTGAAGCAGGGCTCCATCTCATGACCTTGAGATCTTGAAATCAAAAGTCAGACACTTAACCGACTGAGCCACGCAGGCACCCCTATACTAGTAATATGTTAATAAGAGATAAACCAGGTCATTATGTTTTAGGAGACAATATATGCATATTGTTCTGACATACTAAAATTAACATAAATGTTTCTGTTTTGTTTCTATTTTCTCTATCCAAAAGAATAGTATCCAAATTTAAAAGTGTTTGATAATTTTGTATGAATTTGAGTTAATGCAGATAAACCTAGATTAAATGATTCTCCTCTGTGCCGTTTTTCTGTAGCTACATGACCCTCTAGAATACAGGCTATAGAGGGCTAGGACTGGTGTTGTAAGTGTGTGATTTGTTATTGTTGTTGTAGGTTTCTATATATGCCTGACACTTAACACCATAACTGACAATTAAGCCCACAAATATTAATCGAAGTACTGAACATTGAGGGGGCTTGCAGGCATAGACACAACTTGTGTACTGCAGTGCCTTGAAGGCTATCATCAGCAAAATACATGGGCAGTAAGTATTTTTTTTAATAAATGTTTATATAAAATGATCAGCACAGAAAAACAGAATAGATTCTCTAAGAATATGTAATAGTAAAATAATCCCATTTCATTTTTGACAGGCTTTATTATGCTAATACAAAATATTTTCTTAATTCAGTAAGTCATTTGATGAATTTCCTAATAATACTGATATAAATATAATAGAAAATGTTGATACGATATTTTGCATTTTCAAACAGTAGTGATGATGTCTTAAAGAACTACCTGCCCGATTCAGGATTCATTACTTTTCTCTAGTCAATTTCCTGCTTTTAATTCTTGGATGGTGTTATGAAAAGATACAGTTTGAAGGTTTTTCAGTAGGACAATGCCATTGTCTATGTTACCAAAAGTAACTAGATAAAAGAATGTGAGATGCATTCCTGTTCAGTCTTAAGGTTTGGGGACTATCTCACTGGTTCCTGAAGAACAAGAAAAATTGCATGTTAGGAAAGCAGAATTATTGTTGCTTTGAAAAGTATTTGCCCAGTATATGCCTGCATAGGAGTATGGCCAAACCCAGAATACTACCTTCAGGTACTGGTGAGGATAGGGGACAACAGGAATTCGCATTCCTTCCTGGTAGGCATGCAAAGTACAGCCACTTTGGGAGACAGTTTGGTGGCTTCTTAATAAACAAAGTGTACTTGTATTAAAAAATTCTTACTGTATGAGCCAGCATTTGCACTCCATGATATTTACCCAAATGAGTTGAAAACCTGTGCACAGGAAAACCTGCACACAAATGTTTATAGCAGCTTTATTCATAATTGCCAAAGCTTTAAGCAACCAAGTTTTCCTTCAGTAGGTTGATAGATTAATAAACTGAGTATATCTAGACAATGGGAATGTTATTCATCACTAAAAAGAAATGAGCTATTAAGCCACAAAAAGACATGGAGGAAACCTAAATGCATATTACTGAGTGAAAGAAGCCCGTCTGCAAAGGCTACATAGTGTCTGAGGGCAACCATATGACGTTCTGAAGAAAGCACAACTGTGGAAACAGTAAAAGGATAAGTGGTGGCCAAGGTTTGGAGGGAGGGATGAATATGTGGAGCACAGAGGAATTTTAGGACAGTGAAGCTCCCCTATGATACTGTAATGCTGGGTATGTATCATTTTATTCTTGTCAAAATCCATAGAATGTACAACACCAGGAATGAACCCTAATGTAAACTATGGACCGATCATATATCATTATAGGTTTATCCCCTGTAACAAACGTACAACTCCAGTGTGGGATGTTGATAGTGGGGTAGGCTGTGCTGTGTGGGGACAAGGGGTATACGGGAAATCTTTGTACATTCTTCTCGATCTTTCTGTGAACCTAAAACAACTGTAGAAAGTAAAGTCTACTTAAAAAAGTATTTACCAGCACAAAGCGTGTTGTTTTAAGCCCATTTTTAAAACATGCACAGTATGGTAGCATATGCTCATGAGTGTACAGTAATTCCTTTGAAACTGCTTATCTTCGAACGTGTATATTTAAATAAGACTTGTCCATATAATAGCAGGTATTTTATTTTCCCCTACTGCATATATTTAATATGATAATTAATTCAACCTGGTATTATTCTGGCTGCTATTCAAAGCCTCATACATGTTCGTTAATTTGTCAGTTGTTCCTTATACAACATCTTGGCTATTTAATAAGCAGTCACAAAAGTCAAGAGAGTCCTGCCCCAGCATGAGTCTTAATTGAATATGTACTACATAATAGAATTAAATTCCGAACAAGCCGTCAGTGGCAGATGATCCTTTGGTTATGAGCAAAGCTTCGGTGGGAGTGACTGTATAAAGCTGATGGTGTGATGGCAGTAAAGGGCCTTGGAATATATGATATGATCATACAAGGGCTTTAAGGACACCCTAGGCTAAAGTGCAGAGAGGTATCCCTGGGACCACTTGCTGTCATTCATTCGTGAGTCATTTCACCAGAAAAAAACATAAAGATTTTTCCATGAAGTTTTCTAGCATCTTCTCCCAATGACTTTGGAAAATCTTTGAAATTCTGTCTCTAAAGAAATGAGGAAGATAATAATAATGTTGGAAGGTGATATCAAAATGCTTGACGTGTTGTCCTGTGTTTGATCAAAACTGTTACTACTAGCAGAACGTCGGGTAGTGGCGTTGATCAGTTTTTTTGGTGCAGGTAGTTCTCAGGTGACTCTGTGATAACAGATTCAAACATTTACAATATGCTTCCAAACTGGAACACTTTGATGTGGTTATATCTATGAAATAAATGACATTGTGTAAAACATTACAGCAGATCTCTTAGAGCGAGTTGACAGGATGACAGTATAGTTACTCACAGTTCAGACTACCACAATATAGGATGTAATGAGCCATAATGCCATTATTTTTCACTTTAGAATGTTAATGTTGTATTTTGTACAGTTCTTAAAATATCATGCATAAAACATTGCGCCGAAACAATAGCGAGTTGTATATCCATAATGTCATTAGGAGCCAACGGTTCAATAACCATAGGAAACAACGGAAAACTTTCCTCAGACTCTTTCGGAAACTGGTAACAAGAAGGGCTGCTGCGTGAATGATCCCCTGTCTGGAAGGCATGCTGGCTAGATCCGTAGATACCATAGTTTGATCCTTTGCTCTGCCAGGAATCTCTATACATGCAGCTGGGGGGAGAGGGCATGTGAGGCTATGGCATCTTCAGTGATAGGGTGATTCTGTTTTACTCATCCTTCGGTACCCACCAGAAAAACAAAACCAAACAAAACACATTAGCACATAATTTCATCATCATGATTACGAACATATTGAGTGATACATTTTGTTTCCAAATATTAATACAAAAGAGCAGACTACAGAATCCAATGAGAAGAATGCCACGGTTGATATTTAATAGTGTATATGTGACACTATGCAAGTACTGAGAAATTAATCTCTTGGAATGAACCACCATTGAAGGAACAGTTCTGTCAAGTAATGCCATTTACTCTCCTTATTAACATATAGAACAATTCTGTTGGATCACTTAGCATGGTGAGCTTATTAGGAAAATCACATTGGTTTGAGCAAAGAACTCCTCTGACCTTTCTAAATGAAAATAGCATGATGCTAAAAATAATTGGTGGAAGGACCATCTCTACACACAAAGTGGTTTTGTGCAATCAACTACCATATTGAGAAGAAACTTTTATTTTTTGTTAGGAGTGCAGAAGATTTTTCTGTTTTTTTTTTTTTTAATTAAAGGGAATGAAAGTGGTTATTTACATTAAATGCAGAGAGCACCCTCCTTCCTGCAGGGAGTGTTCCTCCCAGATGGATACCTTTTCCCCCTTGGCCTCCAGAAACCTCTTGATCATAGTAAAAGAGCAGCTGTGCCTTTTTGAAAATAGGAAAACTGAAGGTAAGTTACATTTAAAATCTCAGAATTTTTGCATATATTATAAAATGATGACTAGGAATGTGTTACTCATTTATATATTTATAAAGCAGCTAAAGACATCTAATGTAGCTTTTTATTAATGCTGAAGAAACTCGTTTATAAGAAGTAATAGGAATAATCAGTAGTGGTCTGCATCATCTCAAGATCATAACATATCTCTTATTAGGGGCGCCTGGGTGGCACAGCGGTTAAGCGTCTGCCTTCAGCTCAGGGCGTGATCCCGGCGATCTGGGATCGAGCCCCACATCAGGCTCCTCCGCTATGAGCCTGCTTCTTCCTCTCCCACTCCCCCTGCTTGTGTTCCCTCTCTCGCTGGCTGGCTCTATCTCTGTCAAATAAATAAATAAATAAATCTTTAAAAAAAAACATATCTCTTATTAAAAATGAAACATTGTGTTTACAATTTAATAATTAAGATCTGGAGTAAATAATTTTGAGTAAGGTATACTTCATCATTTTCTCAAATGTGTTTCTCAAGGCACATGTTCAGATGAAACAAGAAACAAAGAATTTAGTAAACATTGATCTCTGAAACCTGAAAATTAAAATATGAATATCTTTTCCTTCAGAGATGTGACAGACATACATTCTCAGTGGAAAAGTCAGCTTCTATTTTAAATCAGAATTAATGTATAGTTTATGATTGATCTAAAATATACATGTTATACCTCTTCTCATCTAGCACAGAATGAAATGGTTTTGAAGGATTTTGATTAATCACATAAGTTAGAAGCCATACTTTGCTAGGAAAAAATATTTTAGAGAAATACAGCTCTGCTTGAGGCTCAAAGAGTGTTACCATCAAACTCAAGCATATTTTCCTCCATTTGTGTGGCTGTTGAAAACTAATTTTTAAATATCACCATCCATTATACTATATTACATCGTGACTACCCAGTGTTTTGTCTTTCAGTTGTACCTGTTTGTTCATATTTTAAACCCAACCAGAAATATCTGGAAAGAAATATGTTGCCGTATCCACAAAATGTGCATCGTATATGCAGATGGAAAATAATTAGACAATTGGGGACATAAGAGATCATTTACATTTTTGTGTATAAATGTGTAAAAAGACTTTCCCTTGATTATGGATGTAAATATTATGAAGTATAACTGAGCTCGTGAGACTATCAATAAACTGAAGTGTCTATGAAATCTAAAGTCTAGCTCAAACCTATGATTAAACTGTCAGGAGTAAAAGGGAAAAAAAAATAGAATCCTACTTAAGTTTTGAAGTTTTTCTTCTTTAGTACCTATGATCTCCCCGAAATCAGTCTTTACCTAATATCCTTTCAGCACGGGGAGCCATAGGCTAATTTTAAGCCTCATATAGAAGTCCTAAAAGAATGAGGAGTACGGGACAGGAGAAGATTAGTCTGTGATGGCATGTCTCCGAGTATGCAGTCTGAAGTCTTCTGAATCGGAAGTCCTAGGCGTGGATTGGCTGAACAGGGAATACAGTAATAGAGGTTTAAAGTGCCACCTATGTGATTTTACAGAGGTCTGTACCACTAAAAAGTTTGCATTACAGCCTTCTAGGAAGGTGGATGCGTATGGACTAGCTTCAAGTGCAGCCATTTTTCTGATAGCTCAATAATAGAAATCACTAATAGGTGATAAGATATTTAAAATGATAGGGTATGTATAGGGGAACGTTGCATAAAATCAAAGAAGTAAACATTTGATTCAGTTAAAGAATTCTTCTGGGTAGGCCCCAGCCAAAGAGAATTTTTGAGTTGGAATTCATTTGAAAGATCATCCAGTGTGTTTACAGACGAGAAAGCTGGGGGGTCACAGAGGTTAAGTGACTTGCCTAAAGCTTCGAAGTTACTGGAGCATCAAACCCAGACATATATCCCCCTTCCTTAGTCTCCCTGTTAGTGTTATTTCCATTTTTGTTTTTAAGAGAATCCAGTGGTGTTTGTTACATAGTTTTAAGAAGGTGATTATAGAAATCAGATTTATATAATCACATTGGAATAATATTAAACTCTTTGTCACCAACGATAGCAAGTGTTTTGGGAGCACTTTTCCTGAAAATGTGGATGGTGATATCCTTTATCATTGTTATTCTGGGATAAAAAGCACCTTCCCCATTTGTTTAGAAATTTAATAGATGTGTCCATTTAACTCAAATGATATAACAAGTATTTCTCTTTTTGTTTTGTTCAGTATAGTAGTGATATTTATTCAGAATTCTCTCTGGTGGTTATTTAGTTTGGAACAATATGAGGTGATTTTAGTGACTTGCCTGATGACTTTTGACTGATGTTTGTTTTTTTTTTTTTTGATAGTTGGCAAATGTCTGCTCATGATCAAGTGTCACACCAAGAAGTTTCTTTGAATATAGTGTCAAATATATGACTTATTTTGCATTCTCTATGTTTGTGCATGAACATATAAGCGTCTTTCAAAAAAAATATTTTTTGACGTCAGTGTTCTTTTTTTTAAGTTTTTATTTAAACGTCAGTTAACATACAGTGTAATATTGGCTTCAGGTGTACAATATAGTGATTCAATACTTCCATACATCACCTCGTGTTCATCACAGCAAGTGTACTCCTTAATCCCCATCACCGATTTCACCCACCCCCCACTTCCCTCTGGTAACCATCAGTTTGTTCTTTAGAGTTAAGAGTCTGTTTTTTGTTTTGCCCTCTCTCTCTTTTTTTCCCTTTGTTCATTTGTTTCGTGTCTTAAAGTCCACTTATGAGTGAAATGATATGGTATTTGTCTTTCTCTGACTGATTACATCGTGTTGCATAATACTCTGTAGCTCCATCCATGTCATTTGCAAATTGCGAGATTTCATTCTTTTTTATGGCTGAGTAATATTCCATTGCATAGGTGGCACCTGGGTGGCTCAGTGGGTTAAGCGTCTGCCTTCGGCTCAGGTCATGATCCCAGGGTCCTGGGACAGAGCCCCACACTGGGCTCCCTGCTCAGCGGGGAGCCTGCTTCTCCCTCTGCCCCTCCCCCTGCTCAAGGTTTCTCTCTCTCTCTCTCTCTCTCTCTCTCTCTCTCAAATAAATAAATAAAATATTTAAAAAAATATTCCTGTGTGTGTGTGTGTGTGTGTGTGTGTGTGTGTATGCGTGTATGCCGCTTCTTTTTCCATACATCAGACAATGGACACTCCGGCTGTTTCCACAGTTTGGCTATCGTACACAATGTTGCTTTAAGCATGGGGGTATATGTATCCCTTTGAAATGGTATTTTGTACTCTTTGGGTAGTGTGATTGGTGGATCACAGGGTAGTTCTATTTTTAACTTTTTGAGGAACCTCCATACTGTTTTCCAGAGTAGCTGGGTCTTTCAGATTTAACAACTTTTGCACAGTATAAAATAATGCATAAATATATAGAAAGATAACATATAAGAATAATAAAATGTGGGGCACCTGGGTGGCTCAGTCAGTTAAGGGTCTGCCTTCAGCTCAGATCATGATCCTGTAGTCCAGGATCAAGTCCCGAGTCAGACTCCCCACTCAGCAGGGAGTCTGGTTCTCCCTCTGACCCTCCCCCATCTCATGCACTCTCTCTCTCTCACTCACTTTCTTTCAAATAAATAAATAAAATCTTTAAAAATTTTTTTAATTTAAAAAAGAATAATAAAATGGTATGATTGAAAAAATTCATAATGTTTTATTTTATAAGTCATTCTATATCTTAAATCATTCAAATAGCTTTTAGATCATTAAAGGATTTTTTTGGTCATGTAAAAATCATAAGCATATCAATAGACTTTGTATTTTTTTAGTGTAATTTAAAAAAATTAAAACTTGATCCAAACCTGACTTTGTTCTTCAATGTTGTACGAATTTTGTGTTTTTCTACCCAAATTTTAATGACCATTATTATTTTATCTATTTACCAAAGCACCTAATCAAAATATTTCTACTTTTGCCTAATGCTGTGTTTTCTTTCATTCTTTCTGTAAAGCAGCACATAAAATAATAAACCTTAAAATTGTTGAATATTGTAACTGATTTCATATGATTTATATCATCTCCCCAATAATATAAGAATCTTATGATTGAAATCTGTATTGAAATATTGGGAAAACAGACTAAGGAAGAACTAAAATGTTCTTGCCTAAGGCACATGGAAGACTTTAACTATTTTGACGTATATCTATTTTGCCCCAGTCCCCCAAATTTTGGGGAATACTCATAAATTTCAGAATTTTAATGCAAGTTTCTTAATTTGGTACATCACATCTTTCTACAAGTGCATGAAGTTTTACTATAATTTTAAGAGCAAAGATGTCAAATCTATTTTAAATGCATCTAAGTTATAACAAAAAGGAAAGAAATGCACTGTGGAAAAAATATATATGTAGTGTAAGTTCTAGAAAATCAAATCCATGTGGTAGAAAACAAAGCAAATGTATACATAATTAAGTGTTACCAGTACTGCTGATATAAGATATGCAAACTTGTCAAGAATACTGGGAATATATTCTTAAATATTCAAATGCAAAAATGAAAATATTTAATTTCTAATGGAATTTTCTGTTTACTATTTACGGAGTAGTGTTTACCTATATGGAGAGGAATGAAAGCTTTTTTTAAATGGGTAGTTTCTTACTAAAGGGCAGATGTTATTAGGTGTATTCAGAATTTGGTTTGCAAATTATCCTAAAATATTAATCAAGAACCATTGCTAATTAATGATGGCATTTTCTGGTTTTCTCTGTGAATAAATTGCAATTAAACTGCAAAATTAATAAGAATGATGATCCGAATGGAGTTGGAGCAATGCTCTTAGTACTTTATGGATGTATTGGTTTCCCTGACTAGAGGAGCATGGGAGAAGCTGACATTTTTACTTCCTCACTGCTGACACCTGTTGTGACATGCAAGATTCCATTGGAATTTTGGCACTTAAATGGGGGAGTTCACTTAAAATCCTTCCAATTTTTCTTTTGCCCAGCACGTTTGTTCAGTTTCATGGTTAAGAAGTTGTTGCTAACCATAGTTTGTTTGTTTTTTTCGGTTTTTTCAGCACCTCCACACTTCCCAGTAGTTTAAAAAAACGTTCGTTGACAGTTGCTTGGTTCACCTCTGAAATGGTAAACTTCTTTTTTGAGCTTTAATGAAATGGATGGAGGTTTTTTTTTTTTTTAACACCGTAATGATTTCTTCCACTTCCCTTTCTATACAGCTTGCCTTTCTGTGATTTTCTGGTTCTGTTTAATCAGTGAAGTGGTGTGTGTGTTCATTATTAAGTGATTGTTATCAAGACTGAATTTGTCTCGATACGCGTACAGAAAAACTTCCATTCGTTACTCTTGGTCGTGACCAAACTTCCAGTTAAATTATTGTTTCTAGTATGTATTTGACATGTGAATACTAGACTGGGTGTAAGTATGGTTTCTTAATAGGACACGGATCTTCTCTTGATGGTCAGTATTACTACTTTTAGGTTGATTTTCTTTTTGTCACATCCTCATTTCAAAGTGACTGAGAGTGTAGATTTTATTTTATTGTTTTAAAGATTTTATTTATCAAAGAGACAGAGAAAGAAAGAGAGCACAAGTAGGGGAAGCGGCAGGCAGAGGGAGAAGCAGGCTCCCCTCCCCGCTGACCAAGGAGCCCAATGCAGGATCGACCCCAGGTCCCTGGGATCATGACCTGAGCCGAAAGCAGCCAACTGAGCTACCCAGGCATCCCGAGAGTGTAGATTTTAAAAGAGATAGTCTATTACTGGATAAAATGAATCAGGAGGAAATTTAACATTGTTCCTGTCCAAATACAAGCATGCAAGTGTCTTTTTCCACATTTTTGTATAAGAATATACATGACTTATCATGGGTTCTTTTCCTTATGAGGAAATACCTAAATAACATTAAGTTAAGCAAAGAAAATTTCTTTCTATATGATGATCTTTTAATTGTGTGTGTATGTGTTTGTTGTTTTAATAAAAATTCCACAAGTTATATATTAGAGTTCTCCAGAGAAACAGAACCAGTAGGGTATATAGATAGGCATGTGTAAGAGGAGATTTATTACAGGCATTGGCTCATGTAGTTACGGAGTTTGAGAAGTCCCACAATGTGGCATTTGGAAGCTGAAGAACCAGGAAAACTGGTGGTATAATTCAGTACAAGTGAGTCCAAAGGCCTGTGAACCGGGGAAACAAATGGGAGAACTCCCAGATAGGCCAAGGGTCTGAGAACTGAGGAGCTAATGGAGTAAAAGCTAGAGTCTGAGGGCCTCAAGAAGCAGAAGTTCCTAGTCCAAGGGCAGAAGAGGATAAACTCAAGAAGAGAGAGAGAATTCCCCCTTCCTCCACCTTTTCGTTCTATTAGGGCCGCCAAGAGTTTGGGCGATGCAACTTCACGTTGCTGGAGGGCGTTTCCTCTTTCCTCGGTCTAGTGATTCAAATGCTCTTGTACTCCACGAGCACTCTTACAGACGCATCCAAAAACAATGTTTTTCCAGTGATCTGGGCATCCTGTAGCCGAGCAGTGACACATAAAATTAACCATCACAAGATGTATGATTCTTTTGTTAGTAACTCAATTGCCATCCTAAGTTTGTGAACCTTAAAATGAGGCCCTGTATAACATTAAATATCTTCTCTTGAACTCTTCATGAGTATAGTTCAAACTTTAAACCTCAAGTGCAGCCCCAAATCCCCATGAATTCTCAGGGAGAACCTGTTCTTCCTAATGCCGACATGAATGTCACACATTTAAAAAAAAAATAAAGTACAACACTGTTTTCCAAATAGTCTAGCCATTAATGAAATTATCCAATTGCCCCTTTGTAACTTTGAGAAGCCGTGGAGGGCAGACAAAACAGCCAAGTGACTGTTACTGAAGAGTGGGGCACCGGCAAAGGTGGTGGCCAAAGGAAAGCAACTTGAGGTAAACAAAGACAACTGAGACGGGAGGATATGATAATAAGATGAAAAAAAATACTTAAGAAAAAAATTGTCAGCACCTCTCTCTATCTCTGGTAGCTACCTTGATGTTTGTTTGTCTAATGGTTTTTTATAAATAGTCCCAAAATGGCTGACTCTGTTTTCCTCTTCCATTTATTCCTATATATGTGTAGGAATTAATGGAAATATATATATATATA
>NW_024423319.1:96516967-96526857 GCF_017311325.1 Ursus maritimus
ATATAATTAATGGGATACATATGTAATTGATAATTGTATGCTATATATATATATAGCATATAATTCCATAGACCTGGACACCAGTTAAATGGAGTGTTGAAATAGAGGTACATTATCTTATGTACCAAGGAGTCCAGAAGTAGCTTGCCTGTCATTGATTTAGGCATGTCAGCATGACTCCGTTCTGACCAGCTACTGGCAATAAAGAACAGAATCAAGATGACTGGCCTGGGCCAGTTGTGATTTGTTTTTCTGGGATGGGTACATCTCTGAGCACAATGCCTCTTGATGCATGAGCAGCATTCAAGTTCTGTTAACAAAGAAGATGAGGAATCTGGATGGGCAAGTGTGAAGATTATTTTTAATTTGAATTAGGCTTTGATAAACGTAGACATAGAAATACCTTATTATGCTGTGCATTAAATTAGGTCAGTTACTCAATTTGTGTGAATTTTCTTCATCTTAGATGTCATCTGGTTTTATTTTGCTTTCTGGACAAATAAATTCAAGAGGGCACACAACCAAATATAGGAACATAACATTTCAAAGCATAGATTCAGCCATTAGAAAGAAAAAGTAAGCACTTGGATTCCAAAGGATTTATGTAAAACTTAATCTTTACCATTGTTAATTAGTAAGCCATGTATGTCTTTCAAATGGCTTAGCCCCCCACATAATATGAAGTTTTATCCTCAGGGTGATCTTTGCACGTCTTGCGTGGTACTATTTTGTATATCTCAAGGTGCAGAGTCTCTCCCTGCCAAGTTAAAGCTAAATTTTTTTTCTTCCCAATTGCTTTCCTGTGTACATATAAGAAGAAATATAATTTTGAATATATTATGGGGTTTTTGTTATATCTGTTTAAAATGTTTTTGATATGAATAGTTTTTTTTTTCTCACTGTTTAACACACTTCGTATTTGGAGGGAAATAGCCGTATTGACAAATGAATACTTTAAAAAGCATTGTTTTCTGTTTTCCAGAACTTATACTGAATAAAAATAGAAAATACATAATTGTATTAATATTTATATGTTTGTCTTCTACACTTTATGTATGTATATTTTGGAGTTTAAATGCCGTGGAATATAATACAGAAATGAATAATACTCCATGTAGCTTAGGCAACCACAGACCTTAGCAAGCTTAGAAACCAAGAATCTCTGACATTTTACTTTTCTACCAGTTAGGAATTCCCAGATGGATTTAGAACAAGGCCAAATCAGTGTTGCAGTGTTTTTTAGTTGCAGAATCTAGACTTGAAATCTTTCTGAATTGCTTTTTTTCTTACCAAAAAAAAATATGCTTAGTTTTGGGTTTTGATCTATACAATGTTGACACAGACAACATTTTCAAACATTCAGTCTTTGTTGTGTTCTTTGTGGATTACAAAATATGCCAGATGTGGAGAATTTTCCTGGAAAAGTTGGAATCACCTAAAAGTCATTAAAAAGTTGGAAAATTATAAGTACTCCTGTTATGATACAAATGGCTTCTGTACTCATTTAAACTGAAATTCTAGCACTCGCATGCAGTTTTATTAAAATTCTTGGTTATTTTGGCCTCCTGGCTCTCAAATCTTATGTTCATACTTGGGCCTCATCATAAAATATTTCTTACATTAAAAATAAAGAGGACAAAGTGAAAACTAATATAAGACAATATAGAGCAAATCTGATTTACCTTCTAAATGTTCCTTCTATCTTTTGGTCAGTGAATAGAAAAAGGGTAATTTTTGTGAGTTATTATCAGCAAAGACGATAAATACAATGTATGCCATTTTATTCATATAAGTTTTTGAATATTCAAAGTAAGTTATTTCCTTTCACTTTCTAATTCTGCTTTTTCCCAGAAATTGTTTTTTGATCATTGGTTTTGTTATTCTTTCTCACTTTCCTGAGCCCTAAAAAAACAACCGTGCGCATTTAGCTTAAGTACTGGTATAATATATAATAAGCAAGTATTATAGAAATACATTAGTTCAAAACAATAATGAAGGAGCAAAAAGTTTTATATTTATAAGCCACATTCCAGAGGGGAAATTATATTATAATAAAAATCCAGCTAGTTTCTCTTAGGGTACATATTTTTTTATGAATTAAAATTGTGAATGGGAAAAAAGTCACAGATCTGATAACAGAATATACAAATAAAATGGGTTTTTTTTGTGTGTGGTGGCAGGTAGAGTAGACCAAAAAGTTGTTTTTACCCCCATTTATCATGATACGTTTGAAAAGTTTTTTAGATCACAAGAACATCTTGATACTTTGAAAACAAAGTAAAACAGTTTTTGCATGGCTTCCAGAAAGTAGGGCTTGCCGATATACTTTAATCATGTAGCGCATTATAAAATGAAGCTTCATTTGGTTTATGTCAGGCCACGTGAAAATACAGCCAAATGTGATATAACCTTTTATTTCAATTTAGTTGTACAGCGTTAGGTAAGTTCAGTTGTGCTCAAGAAACTTTATTTCTGTAAACAGGATGGAAACTAATTTCTTCTTTATTAGTCTTTGGAGGAAATAAATTCTGAGACATTGCCTACTCAGTTACAAAACTACTAATCCAATCAAACAGTTTATTCCACAGTTGACCAATTCAGAGAGAAAACAAACCAAGCTAAAGTATCATTTTAATTTAAATTACCAATTTGTAAACTCAGAGAATAAATAGTTAGAGCTGAACTCAAAGTCTTAAAAAATATTTATTTTTCTGTTTAGCTCTTATTTACTTTAACTATGTTTGACCAAACCAACCTGACTCCGTGTTTATGTAGTTCTGAGAAAGCTGACATCTGCATGTGAGTACTTCGGATTTTATGATGGTCATATTGCTGTCAACATGCTTTTTAAAATTACACAGGAAGTAGCAAAACTTTGATTTTGAGGATAATCAAAATCAACTATCCAAACCTGATGTTCGCCAAGGAATGGCAGTTTTTAAAAAGCAAGAAGTTTTTTAAAATTGATTTTATTCTGAAATTCCTTTTTACTTAAGCTCAGGTATTCATCTGGTCAGGGCTGGTAGAAGCTTCTGGATCATTATAAAATCTCTTCAGAAGTAATAATGAAACACACGAAGGGATTTCCACACTTGTTTCTGCCTTATGAAATGCTTAGATTGGTTAATATTCGCTACTTCACTATCTTCCTACCACTGGAGAATAGCAGTTGTATATATAAGGGCTTCTCAAACTTTAAATCCAAATCACCTGAGGTTTTTGTTAAATTTCAGATTCTGATACTTTAGGCTTGGAGTATGCCTGAGATACAGCATTGTTAGCAAGGTGATGCCGTTTCTTCATAAGTAGCAAGGGTATACTTGGGTGTCTTTTCAGTATTTTTTTTGAGATTTTATTTATTTGAAAGAGAGAGTGCACGAGCAGGGGGGAGGGACAGAGGGAAAGGGAAAAGGAAACTCCCGTTGAGCAGGGAGCCCGACATCCGACATCCATCTTGATCCCAGGACCCCAAGATCATGACCTGAGCCAAAGGCAAACGCTTAACCCACTGAGCCACCCAGGTTCCCTGTCTTTTCAGTATTGATTAAAGTTTTCACTTAAACCTAGATAGCATTTAATAACCTTGGTAATTGCTACCCAATTCTTAATTCAGCAGATTTTTTTAAACATTATCTCAAATCCTCATAAAGATTATGATAGTAAGAAGCATAGCGTTTAGAGTTGGACATAACAGTATTCAAAAATCTCAGTGGATGGAACTGGAGGGCATTATGCTCAGTGAAATAAGTCAGTCAGAGAAACACAACTATCCTAAGGTTTCATTCATACGTGGGACATAAGGAATAGTGCAGAGGACAGTAGGGGTGGGGTGGGGGAAACTGAATGGGAAGAAATCAGAGAGGGAGACAAACCATATGAGAATCTTGACTCTGGGAAACAAACTGAGGGTTGTGGAAAGGGAGGTGGGTGGGGGGAAGGTGTAACTGGGTGATGGGCATTAAAGAGGGCATGTGAGGGGCGCCTGGGTAACGCAGTTGTTAAGCATCTGCCTTCGGCTCAGGGCGTGATCCTGGCGTTCCGGGATCGAGCCCCACATCAGGCTCCTCCGCTGGGAGCCTGCTTCTTCCTCTCCCACTCCCCTGCTGTGTTCCCTCTCCCGCTGGCTGTCTCTCTGTCACATAAATAAATTTTAAAAAATCTTTAAAAAAAAAAAAAGAGGGCATGTGATATGATGAGCACTGGGTGTTATACTAAACTAATGAATCACTGAACATTATATCAAAAACTAATGCTATATTATACCTTGGCTAATTGAATTTAAATTAAAAAAAACCCTCAGTTCCAACTTTGGGCAAATTTCTTAACTCACTGAATCTCCATTGTCTTATCAGCAAAATGCAAATGATCCTACCTACATCACATTGGGATGATGCTTTAATATGCTACAAGAAGCATCTAACATGAACAATAGTTACCATGCAATATACAGTGCCAAATACCTTCTACGCATCCCATTTTGTTGACATAGTGGCATATGTGGGTGCATGTGTATCTATGTGTTACAGATAGATACAGATACACACATATATATGTGTATATGTGTGTACATATGTATATGTGTGTATGTACATGTACACATAGTTTCTTTTTCTGATATAGAGCATTTTCAAAGCCAGAGCATGCATGTGAGGTAGAATAAAGCAAAGAGAGGGTGGTCTTCAATGGTGTAAAATGTATGAGTTCAAGAGTGTACAGACCTCAAAATGAACTCATAAGTGCCCTTATTTTTAACAGATTTATTGTGGTATAATTGATACACTAGAAACTGCACATATTTAATGTACATAATTTAATGGGTTCAAACATCAGTACCCTTTTGAATTCTGTATTTCATAACCTGGTTATGGGTTTTGGGAAACATTCTAATTTAGATCCCTTTCCAAGTGATACACCATAGTGCTCTGCAAATGATAGACTCAAGAAGGAATGAATTTGTCCCTGCTGAAAGTTTTGTCACGGGACAATTTTCACATTATAGGAATGGAAATTCATTTGGAACTGGCTGGCAGGTTAATTTGAGATCAATCTAAGAACTATGAATCCCTTTTGGTAACTATTATGTTTAGCTTCAAAACTCTGTAGGCTAATGATAGATACCATGCTGTGTGTGTGTGTGCGTGCGTGTGTGTGTGCATGTGTGGGCGTGTGCACACATGCATGAGAGTGAGAGAGAGAGATACACATGCTGATTTATGTTTTACTACTGATTTTTAAAATAGAGGAATTAAATCTTTTTAACTTACAAAAGTACAAAATATATTAAGGTAAAGCAATACATATTTATGCTTTTGTACAAAGTATATATGGCACAAGATATTAAAAAATGAGAAGTGAGATGGTCTTTTTGTTTAAATACCCATGCTCACTTCATATCCAAAACAAAGTGGGATAATCCCCATGTCGGTGAAGTATTTCCTTTATTCCTATATTTGCTTGTTACTGCTTAGTGATGTGAAAATCCTGTTTCACAAAGGTTTGTGTAGCAAAAGGAAAAAGACCAACTGCACATTTTATAGCATATTGAAATTCTTGAATTAGACTGCTCTAAAACTACTAAATTGTTTCATATCATACAAGTGTTTCCCTCAAATTTTTGATAATGGGGCTAACACCATGTATCCTCAATTGAAGTATTCTAGTGTTGTGTTGACTTTGATGCATAAAGAGGTTGACGGACATTTAATCACTTGTATCAAACTGCCTTTTTTCTATGCAGGTGGGGAATGAGTTGAGAAAGTATTCATATTTAATCAACGAGGCACACTGAATAGTATTACAAAGGTATGTAACTGAAGGACAATAACCATTCCTAGCCTCATCAGCCCAGGAGTTCTTTCTATGACAAAAAGAGTGTAAATCATCACTCGGCTTCCGTTGTTAGAGGTTTCAGGAAATTGTCCTGTCCTGGAGTGTGATCAGGCTGCCAAAATAAAGTAGATTTTGCCAGCTTTTTGTGTAGCAAAAAAGTTATCATCTTTCTGGTAGGTGGCTCTGTAAAGAGAGCATTTTTTGTATGTTTCTGGAGCGCCCCCCCCCAGGGCATATTCTGAAAGGGGAAGGGGAAACGAAATACTGGCATTTGGTCTGTGTATTAACATAAGTTGTCAGGGCCAAATGAGCAGGTCGTGTGCAACTTGGAAAACGTTTCTTTTCTTCAGTATGAATTAATCTGGATTATCCTTAATAGTAAAGGGGGCCTATGTGAGATGTATGAATCCCAGAGGGGAAGACCGTATCCTAAGGGTACGGTCTCTTGCGTCAGGCTGCCTAGGTTCATAGCTACCTTTTACTGACTCTGTGGCCTTGGGCAACCTTTACATTTCCACCTGTGTGAGCTCACAGAGCTTCAGTTGTATCATCTGTCGAATGGTGATAAAAGTGAAGGGCTACCAGATGGAGTTGGGGAGATTCAATTGCCATATTTCATGGAATCTAAGAAGTCATCAGGTACAGGATTGGCCATCATTTCGTGTACAACTACAAAAGAAAAAAAGGAATCCCTAAACTCTATACACCAATGATTTTAAGACACAGCTCGATTTTAGAAATATTAAAATGTGAAATGCGGCATGTGAGAATCAATGAAATCTAGTCGATAATACTGATAAGTACTTACGTCAGTATTTGGCTCATAGCAAGTGCTCAGAGTTTGCTATTAGGGGATACAATTTTCCTAAGGGAAGATAGTATTTCCCACTTTGAAAATGGAGGCCTTCCGGAACGGATGACTATAGCCTTCAGTACGGAAGAGCAAACATAGAGACCACAAAGGACCCTCGTGTAGGCTGTCATTCTCACATGCTCTTCCGTAGCACCACACGAAAGTAGAAGCCCTTTTTTAGTTTACAGTTTTGCCCCCAGCCCACCCTCTTAATTCTCTTTAGTTCTCCCCACTACAACCCTGCAGCACGTCCGATGTTCCGACAGCTCTGTGTGGAGAGTTGTGGGAACCGCAGGGGTGAGCGGGGAGGCTAGCTCCGCCTCCGCCTGGCAGCTGGGACCCAGGCCTGCAGCTGCCACACACCGGGAAGGACCACTGTCCAGTAGGTTCACACGGTGATGAGCTCGGCAACAAGCAGGGGTTTGCCTAGAGAAGCAGCTACCAGTGGAATACATGGGAGGCACAAAGCCTCTTCCTCCAGGATTTTAGACATAGGTGACCCTTGCAGTGCAGAGGTGGCTAATGCCTAGTTGACATAAATGTTCGATTTTTACACAGCGTGTACAATCTAGACTAGTGGCCATTGAATCAGGTTAGTGATTTGCCTGTATCCCCTCATTTTTGAAGGTGTATTTTTTCATATTTTATCATTTCTGAAATCAGAATGTACAATCGTCCTAACAGTATCACTACTACTAGCTAACGCGTACACTTTACTGTGTTCCCGGTGCTTTTCTAAGTGCATCACTGGTGTGAGCTCACTGGGCATTCTGTGAGGCAGGTGTAGCTATTGTCCCTCAGTTAGCAGTCGAGGAGACTGAGACATGGAAAGCTCATGTCTCCAAAGTGTCAAATGTGCGCGCACACACACACACACACACGCACGCACACACAATGTAACAAAACTACGAGCTCTACATTCCTTCCCAAAAGCCGATTCTAAGCCAACAGTGCCTTTAAAACCTTACGGTAGCTTAGAATTTAGGAAATTGGTGTGGTGGCTGGATTGTGCCTCCAGTCGTGTTCTAGTCCTACCTTCCCTGTGCCCAGGACCTCTGAGGGCCAGTAGAGAACAGTGGCGAGAAGCACGGACATTGCCTCTCACCTGCATTTGAGTCCCAGCTGTGACAAAAACAGAGTGAGCTTGAGGAAGGTATTTTTTTAAGATTTTGTTTATTTATTTGAGTGAGGGGGACAGAGAGAGAGAGGGAGAGAGAGAGAGGGAGCAAGCAGGAGAGGGAAAGAGCAGGGGGAGAAGCAGACTCCCCACTTAGAGCCCAACATGGGGCTCCATCCCAGGACCCTGGGATCAGGACCTGAGCCGAAGGCAGATCCTTAACCAACTGAGCCACCCAGGCGCCCCAAGAAAGATTTGTTTTAATTAAACATTTTATTTTGAGTTAATTGTAGAATTATGGGCAACTGTAAAAAATAATACAAAAAGATACTGTATAACATTTACCCAGTTCCCCTCCACTGCTGATATCTTGCAAGTTATAGGACAATATCATGACATTGTGGAGTGAATCCATTTTATTTAGAGTTCCCAAGTTTTCCTTGTATTCGTGTGTGTGTGTGTGTGCATGTGTGTATGTCTGTGTTGAATTCAATGCAATTTTAAAACATGTAGGATAGTGCCTCCACCGGTACAGTCAAAATTCAGATCACTTGCGTGACCACAGGGTCCATCCTGCTGCGTTTTTATACCAATGCCCACATTGTCCTGCCACCCTGTCCTGTCCCTCCCTAACCAGTGGCAACGGTGAATCTATATTTCATGTTTATAATTGTGTTATTTCAAAAATATTATACAGGTGGAGTATTATAGAATGTGATACTTTGGAATTGGCTTTTTCACCAGCCTAGTTTTCTTGAGATGCTTTAAGTTACTGCATGTAGCAAATAGTTTACTTTTTTAAAAAAATTGAAGTGGAGTTGACATACAGGGTTGTACTTCAGTATGCGACATAGTCAATCAACAATTCTATACAATATGCAGTGCTTACCGCAATAAGTGTAGTTACCAACTGTCAGCATACAGTTATTACAATATTATTGTCTGTGTTCCCTATGCTGAACTTTTCATCCTCCTGTCTTATTTTATAACTGGAAAGTTGTACCTCTTAATCTCCTTCACGTATTTCACCCAACCCCCCCACCCTTCCCCTCTTCCAACTACCGGTTTATTCTCTGTATTCATGAGGCTGTTTGTTTTGTTTGTTCCTTTCTTCTGGTTGTTTTAGATTCCATATGTACGTGAAATCATATGGTACTTGCTAATATAGATTGCTGATTCATTACGTACGGATATCCCATAGCTTATGAAACCTTGTTCGACAGATAGTTTGGTTGTTTGCCGTCTGGAGTTACTGCCAATAAAGCTCCCATGCACAATCATGTGCGGGGTTTTGTGTGAAGATAAATTTTCATTTCTCTGGGGAAAATGCCCATGAGTGCATTTCTGGATCGTATGGTGGTTTCACATTTTGTTTTGTTGTTGTTCGTTTGCTTGTTTTGAAAAACCTATGAAACTCTTTTCCAGAAGTGGCTGTGTAGCATTTTACGTTCTCACCAGCAATGTATAAGTGATCCAGTTTCTTCACATCCTTGTCAGCATTTGGTGTTGTCACTATTTTTTCTGGTAGATTCGTAGTTTGGTCTCACTGTGGCTTTAATTTGTAGTTCCCTAATGCCTAGTGATAATGAATATATTTTTATGTGTTTGTTGTCTGTATATACTCTTCAGAAAAATGTATCTTTACATCCTTTGCCCCATTTTCTTTTTTTTTTATAATGATTTTTTATTATATTATGTTAGTCACCATACAGTACATCCCCGGTTTCCGATGTAAGGCTCGATGATTCATTAGTTGCGTATAACACCCAGTGCACCATGCAATACGTGCCCTCCTTACTACCCATCACCGGCCTATCCCATTCCCCCACCCCCCTCCCCTCTGAGGCCCTCAGTTTGTTTCTCATAGTCCATAGTCTCTCATGTTTCATTCCCCCTTCTGATCACCCCCCCTTTCTTTATCCCTTTCTTCCCCTACTGATCATCCTAGTTCTTATGTTCCATAGATGAGAGAAATCATATGATAGTTGTCTTTCTCTGCTTGACTTATTTCACTTAGCATTATCTCCTCCAGTGCCATCCATGTTGTAGCAAATGTTGAGAACTCGTTCTTTCTGATAGCTGAGTAATATT
>NW_024423319.1:96526867-96532221 GCF_017311325.1 Ursus maritimus
ATTCTTTCTGATAGCTGAGTAATATTCCATTGTATATATGGACCACAACTTCTTAATCCAGTCATCTGTTGAAGGGCATCTCGGCTCCTTCCACGATTTAGCTATTGTGGACATTGCTGCTATGAACATTGGGGTGCATAGGGCCCTTCTCTTTACTACGTCTGTATCTTTGGGGTAAACACCCAGTAGTGCAATGGCTGGATCATAGGGTAGCTCAATTTTTAACTTTTTAAGGGACCTCCACACTGTTTTCCAGAGTGCCTGTACCAACTTGCATGTCCACCAACAATGTAGGAGGGATCCCCTTTCTCCACATCCTCTCCAACAATTGTTGTTTCTTGCCTTGTCTATTTTTGCCATTCTAACTGGCGTAAGGTGGTATCTCAGTGTGGTTTTGATTTGAATTTCCCTGATGGCTAATGATTTTGAACATTTTTTCATGTGTCTGTTAGCCATTTGTATGTCTTCATTGGAAAAGTATCTGTTCATATCTTCTGCCCATTTTTTTATTTGTTTATTTGTTTCTCGTGTATTGAGTTTGAGAAGTTCTTTGTAGGTCTTGGATACCAGTCCTTTATCTGTAGTGTCATTTGCAAATATATTCTCCCATTCCGTGGGCTGCCTCTTAGTTTTTCTGTTGCCCCATTTTCTAACTGAATTTCTTTTTTTTACTTTTGACTTTTGAGTTATATATTCTAGTTACTAATCTGTGTCTTTACAAGTGATATGAGGATATTTTCTTGCAGTCTCTATCTTGTATTTCATCTTCTTTTGATTTTTTAAAATTTATTTATTAGAGAGAGAGAGCGAGCGCTTGAGCAAGGGGGGAAGAGGGAGACAATCTCCAGCAGACTCCATGCTGAGCAGAGAGCCCTTCCGGGGCTTGGATCCCAGGACCCAGGATCCTGATCTGAGCTGAAGGCAGACACTGAACTGACTGAGCCACCCAGGCGCCCCTTTTTTTTCTTTTGAGTTTTTTAAAAAAAGATTTTATTTACTTATTTGAGAAAGAGAGAAGAGCACATGCACAAGCGGGGGGGGGGCAAAAGGAGAGGGAGAAGCAGTCTCCCTGCTGAGCACCGAGCCTGATGAGACCATGAGATCATGACCCTGAGCTGAAATCAAGAGTCAGACGCTTAACCAACTGAGCCACCCAGGTACCCCTGTATTTTATCTTAACAGTTTCCTTAGCACAGCAAAACTGTTAAATTTTTGACATAATTTCTTTTATCGATTTTTCTGTTGATGAGTTGTGCTTTATGTGTCAAGCATAAAAAGTCTTTGCTTAAGTCACAAATAGTATCTCGTATCTATATTTCTAAAAGATGCATAGTTGTATATTTAACATATGTGTTAGTTTTGCATAGTGTTAGACTTAAGTCAGTTTTTTTTCAGTGTCTACTTGTTCCAGTGCCCTTTCTGGAAGAGGCTCTCATTCCTTCATTGGATTGCTTTTACCACGTCTTCAAAACTTGGGTATATTTGTACAGGTTTATTGCTGGGTTCTCTGTTCCACTGCATCAATCTATATAACTCTACCATCCACCATTTCCAACTCTCTTCATTACTATAGTTCTATAGTAAGTCTTAATATTGGGGGGTATGGTTCCTCTCACTTTGTTCTTCTTTGTCAAGATTGTTTTAGCTATGACAGGGCTGTGTCATTCCATACAAATTTTTGAATAGGCTTCTTTGAGTCTACAAAAAAGACCTTGCTCATATTTTGGTAGGAATTTCATTAAACCTGTACATCAATCTAGAAAGAATCAACATTTTTACCACGTTGAATCTTCCAGTCCATTAACACAGTGTATCTCTCTCCACTTACAAGATCTGATTTCTTACATGATGCTTTTTTAACAGTGCTTTGCATTGGGATTAGATTGTGTTTTCCCATTTCTGATACACTTATAATGGTGTTATTGTCTATTATGCATGTGATTACAAAAAGAAAGAGAAAATAGAAAAGGGTCCAAAATTGCACTTTTGAAACAGAAGCACTTTTTAAAAATTTCAATCACTGTAGCTAAATACATACCATATGTGTATGATGTTGCAGTAATTTTATTTTATTTTTGATGTTGCAGTAATTTTAAATGATAAGGTTATAATTGTTTATAGATGGATTGATAGAGACCTATAATTTTTCATGAATGCAAAACATCTTTCTAATTACATTAAAGTCATGCATCAGGGTGTTTTTTAATCACTCTTCTTTAGCCTACAGTTTTATGATTCATGTTGTAAAATGAAGACTGGTCCTTGTTTACATTCTAATGTTTACTAATAACCCCTGTATCGTAAAACGGACAACAAATTAATTAGAAAGAGCCCAGTGTACTAAATTTAAAAGTGAATAAGAAATGAATTCTTAAGTAATTGAAAACCCTAAAGGCACTATTTGACGTAAATTGGGAAGGGTCTGAGTCATTTTCTCCACTTAATCAATTATTTAGCTTAATTTAAAACATTCAGATTAATATAGCTTCACAGGTAATAACCCGGAAAAACACAACTTTATGGAGATGAGAAAAAAAAATTGGCCATCTTTGCCTCTCTTCCCCACAGTGGTCCATATGTATTAAAATATTTCTCCTATGATGATGTATATTTTTTAAATTTTGATTTTAAAGCATCTCTTTAGTTAAGTGCTGTGGGAGAATGTGCTGGCTTATTGTCTAGTTTTAGGGCATAGAGGCCTGAAAAAAATAAAACAGTTTGGAATCAGGCCACTGGGTACTTGATACATATTCTGCAACACTGTAACCAGGTCTTTCAGCTGCCCTGTTCTTGCACAGTGGAGTATCTTTATGGGTGGAGTGACCTAGTCATACACACTCGGGCACATGGACAATTTTAGACCTTTTATCAGTGGTCAGAATACATTGTCACCAGGTGAATCATTATGTGATTCCTGTTTTAAATTATGAGACAGTCCATTGCTTTCAGCCCTTACTTCTGGAGTGAAAACTTCATATACAAATCAGTATGGAGGTGCCAAACTTTTATTTCAAATGGTAATAAACATTTCATACTCAAACCACCAGATAAAGCCATGAAAAATATAGAGATTTTTTATATATACAGAAACATATTTTGTTAAAGCTTCTATGAATCCCATTCATTTTTATCTTATACTTTATTACTGCAAAGGGAGAAGCTATTGATTTTTCTGATCTCCCTGTATCAGCCATGACCCCAGCAAGAAATAGAACCCAACACAGATGGTCCAAGAAAACCCAATAACGGGACTACTTTCAGAGGTGTGAGCAGGTTTGAAGGAAGCAAAAAGGGCTGTTGGGGTTCCTATAGACTACCAGCAGTAGGAAGTTATTACATGTCCCCCTTCTCAAGTCTGAAGGGTCAAGCAAAGGGGGTAGCATTTTCTAAATTCAGTAAGAAATAGGGCAATGGAGGAGGGAATTCCTAACAGGAGACTTAGAAATATAAGACATAAGGCCCAAAGAAGATGGAGTGGAATGGGGAAGAGATGCCTCTCTCTCTCCCTCCCTTTCTGTCTGATGTGTGTGCCACCCATTTTCCAAAATCAACCAAGAAGGGAGCTAATGGAATGTATGGGGTTCAGCCTTGCAGGCACAGAGCAAAACAAAGAGGGGCATAGAAATGGGTTGGGTTCATGCCAGCAAGAAGAGGGCAGAGTGAAATATTTAGGCATTGAAAGAAAACAACAACAACCCACCAACTTAGAATTCTGTATCACTGAAACTATCTTTCAGAAGGGAAGGAGGAATAAATACTTTATCAGACAAACCAACACTGAGGGGATTTGTTGCCAGTAGACCTGCCTTACAAGATGTGTCAGAAGAAGTACTTCAGAGAGAAAGAAAATGATGTAGGTCAGAAAATTGGATCTACATAAAGGAAAGGACATTAAAGAAGGACTAAATGAAAGTAAAATGAAATCTTTTAATTTTCCTTCTCCTGATGATGTAATAGATAGCTGTTCAAAATCATAAGAGCAATAGTGTTTTGGGTGATTAGAACTTACTGCTAAAATAAATGAATGGAAGCCATGTGATAAATTTTGAGCAAGAGGAAAGTGGAATATCGTGTTATAAGGTGGCTGCACTAGCTGTGGGGGAAAATTGATTGGAGTGGGGAGCAGAGAGAAAATGTCACAATTCCCTACTTCAGTCAATGTCAGAACTGTCCCCTAGCTAGTTCAAGTTCAACTTCACTTAGTTTTAACCATAAATTATTTCATGTTACTCTTCTCCCAATAACTGAATGAAAATAGAAAAAATGGGGACTATAAAGGAGAAGTTAGAACGTAACACGGTTCATCTTTTCTGATGGATTTTACTGCTACTTCTAGCCTTGTCTCAGTCTACAGATTTGATGTTTTTCTGCAGACCTCGTTTTGAAGAACCAGTTGTATTATTAGATTTCCCTATTTTCAAATTGAGGGTTTGTTGAGGTAGCCCATCCCCCAAAACCCCCTTTTTTCTTTGTTTTAAAACTAGGGATTTATACCTATCTTTAGTCTTATTCTCTTCTCCACTTTTCTAAAGGTATTACCTCAGAATTTTGAAATCCTAAAAAGCACTTCGTTCATGAACGTGACAAGAGACCTACAGCTTTAGGGGCCCCTGGCTGGCTCAGTCATGAGACTCTTGATATCAGGGTCGTGAGTTCAAATCCCCATGTTGGGTGTAGAGATTACTTTAAAAAATAAACAAATAAGCTTTAAAAAAAATGTAGCTTTGAAGACAAAGATAATTAATCATGAAAAAGGCATATGCACACACACCTGCACACACAGGAAACCCAGGTTTAGTAACTCAACAGACTTCTCAACATCCCCAATAAATCTAAAAAATAAAGCTAACACCGAAACTTCACAATAAAAATTTTACTCTTTGAAAAAATGGTTAAGGAAATAGGAATGCTTTAGTTGTTTTGAGACATCACTTGAATCCAACATATTAAAGGAATATGTAAGCAATCACATTTAATACACAGAATACGGGTTAGAAGCTATTTTCAAGTAACCATACTTCAGAATTTTTAAACACTTTAAAAAAAATTAAACATGTGATGTAAACCTCTGTCAGCTCTTTTTCTGTAATCCTCCTCTAAATTCAGACCATTTTTGAAACCTCATTTAAAGTCAAGTAAAATACTCTCTCTGGTTTCCATAACAGGCTCCCACTTTCAGGCTTCAGTGAGTCAGTATATTGCTTATGGGGGCTCAGGAAAATTTTTGAACCAAATTATAAATGGTCATTATTTGTGAGGTTATTTTCATTTCTTAAGCATTAAGACTTTCAAAATAGAATGCCACTCAATTAGAGACTCAATCTAAATGAGTCCCCACTCCCTCCGCCCCTGCC
>NW_024423319.1:96532231-96568201 GCF_017311325.1 Ursus maritimus
CCCCCCCCCCCCCGACTCTTGGAACATATTCGAGAAAATAGCATGGGTAGTTCCATCTGGTATACGAGGCCTCTTTAACCTCGCCTCTCCAGAAGATTTGTCAGGAGACTAATGAAGCCTAAGTGTCAGGGACCCTCCATTTCCCAGAACTCTTCAAAGACACTGCTGAAGCTTCTAAACAGCCAGGTGCTTGAAAAATACCCAAATCTAAGAAGATCCTCAAATTTCAGGCCCCCATCTCTTTGGATAATGATCAGTCTCATAAATCGCTTCTTAGGATGACCCGTTGAGCCTTCGCGAAAACATTGTCAGGTTTGATATGGTTTTGCTATGGACAAAAACTAGTGATATTAACAGCAGAGTAAATGCTGTCACAATTGGGGAATTTTTTTTTTAAGATTTTATTTATTTATTCCACGGAGATAGAGACAGCCAGCGAGAGAGGGAACACAAGCAGGGGGAGTGGGAGAGGAAGAAGCAGGCTCATAGCGGAGGAGCCTGATGTGGGGCTCGATCCCATAACGCCAGGATCACGCCCTGAGCCGAAGGCAGACGCCCAACCGTTGTGCCACCCAGGCGCCAACAATTGGGGAATTTTTAAAACTTTTTTAAAGAAAAATTAGGAAAGGATTTTGATTTGAGCCTACAAATTTTGCTGAAGCTGCAATTTAAATGTCATCCACATAGATTTATATTATTTCCGTTACTCTTTCTTGCACAGTAATAACTTGGTCTAGGTTTTCAATACATTTGTGGAATGTTTTTGAATATTAAGCAATGACAAAGTGTCATTTGGAGCCTGTTTTTTCAAGATGCTAAATATTTAGTTTAAAAAGGTACCCAGAATTCTTATTTGCAGATTTAACGTCTTCGTGAACTAGAGAATTCTAATTTTGAACTGTGTTATTATTCTATAACCTAGGCGCGGTAGCTTCCGAAACAAAGAGAAGCAATTGCAAAGACCATTGGAAACATATCATTGCTGTCATCTAATCTCCAGCAGGCTTTACGGTGTGTTTTACCCTTAGCAGTGCTTTGTGTGCATAAACGTCAATGTCCTACAACAGCAGTCTGAAAGCTTTGGCCCATAGGCCAAACCCAAGCCACCATCTTGTTTATTTAATTAAACTTTATATTTTGTAAATAACTGTAGATTCGCACAGAATTGTAAGAAATACAGAGAGATCCTGTGTATCATTTTATCCTGGTCTCACAGTTTTGACATATTGCAAAATCATAATACAGTATCAAGCCCGCTTATTCACATTAGTACAATCAAGGTACAGAATTATTTCCATCATCACAAGGAACTCTTATGTCACCCTTCTTCGGGCAGACCCACTTCCATCCTGTCCCCACCCACTCCTTCATCCCCGGCAACCACCAGTCTGATATCCATTTGGATAATTTTGTTATTTCAAGAACGTTATATAAACGGGTTCATACATCACGTAACGTTTTCGGATTGGCGTTATTTACTCAGGAAAATTATCTGGAGATTTTTCCAGATTGCTGTGGGCATAAATAGCGTGTTGCTTCTTAGTTCTGAGTAGTAGTGCATGGTATGGATGTGCCACAGTTCGTTGAGCCTTTCACTTGTTCAAGGATATCTGAGTTTCCTGTGTCTGAATATTACAAAATACATCTGTTCTAAATACTCATGTGCAACTCTTCGTGTGAACAACTTTTCATTTCTCTGGGGTTATTGCCCTCAAACGGAATTTCTGGGTCACATGGCATTTACATGTTGGGTGTTGACAAAGCTGCCAAGCTCCTCTCCACAGTAGCTGGACCTTTCTACATTCCCAGGGACAATGAGTAACCCAGTTTCTATACATTCTTGGCAACATGGAATGTTGTCACTGTTTTCTGACTTAGCCATTCTGATGTGAAACAGTTACATCTCATTGTGATTTCATTTTGCACTCCTCTCAGAGCTGATGATACTGAGTATCTTTTCATCACCTTATTTGCCATCTGCAGATTGTCTTTGGTGAAATGTCTCTCCATGTCTTTTGTCCGTTTTCTAATGGAATTTGCGGAGGGTTGGTTTTGTTTTACTTTTGTGTCTTATGAATTCTTTATATATTCTAGATCCCTGTCTTTGGCTGAATATGGTTTGCAGACTTTTTTTTTTTTTTACCTTAGCTTGTCTTTTTATCCCCTTAAGAGCAAAAGTTAAAATTTTTGTTCCTGTCCAGTTTATTAGTTCTTCCTTATCTGAATCACGCTGTTAGCTTAAACTCTACAAACTCTACGTAGCCCTAGATCCTGATGATTTTCTTATGTATATATTTTAAAAATACTTACAGTTCTGTGTTTTACATTTAAACTCATCCATTTTTAGTTAATTTTATATAAGGTGGCGCACTGAAGTGTTCTAGCACCATTTGTTGAAAAAGCTGTCTTTGTTCCACTGAATTGTTTTTGGATCTTTGTCTAAATTACTTGGCCATATTTGTGCAGTTCTCTCATCTTCCACTGATCTTCGAGTCTGTCCAGCCACCAATACCACACTATCTTGATTATTGTAGCTATATAAGTTTGAAAATCTGATTAACTTCTTCCTTCTTTATTCTTCCTTTTCAACTTTGTTTTAATTATTCTAGTTTCATTGCCTTTCCATGTAACTTTTAGTGTGATCTTGTCTATACTAACAACAACAGCAACAACAGCAACACAAATCTTGCTGGGATTTTGATAGGAATTGTGTTAAAGCTATGTATCAATTTGAGTAAAATTGCCTTTGTTGAGTCTCCCAGTGAACACACAGCATTTTGCCCCAGTTATTTAGATGTTCTTTGATTTATTTTTACAGCATTTTGTGGCTTTCACTATATATGTACAGTACATGTTGTATTAGATTAACACCTGCTTCATTTTTTTGTGAGAGAGTAAGGACTACCATATTTCATGTCGGTGTCCACTTGTTCATTGCTAGTATGTAGAATTGCAACTGATTTTCGTACTTTTATCTTGTGTTCTACTACCTCAATGAACTCACTTATTAGTTCCAGGAGATATTTTTTTCTTGTACATTGCTTGAAATTTTCATATTCATCCCATCTACATGTAAGCAAAAGTTTTATGTCTTCCTTTCCCATCTGTACAGATTTATTTTCTTGTGTTGCCTCTTTGAACTAGTTAAAACTTTCAGCCCCCTGTTGAATAACCGTGGTAAGAGTATACATTCTTGCTGTGTTCACAGTACTAGGGAAAAAAGCATTTAATCTTTCACTGTAAAGTATGGACTTAGCTGTAGGATTTATGTGGGTGCTGTTTATTAAGCTGAGGAAGTTCCCTTCTGTTCTTATTTTTTAGACTTTATTTCAGGCATAGGTGTTGAAATTAGTCAAATGATGTCATGCATCCACTGATAAGATGAAATGATTTTTCTTCTTGAACACTTAATATGGTGGGTTACAGGAATGGTTTTCAAATATCAGACCAGCTTTACATCCCTGGAACAAACCCTGCAAGATTCTTTTATGTGTTGCTGAATTTTACACACTGATATTTTGTTAAGAAATTTTACAAACTGAGGGTTACAGAAGGGAGAGGAGTGGGGGGGATGGGGTAGCCAGGTGATGAGTATTAAGGAGGGCACGTGTTGTGATGAGTACTGGGTGTTATACACAACTACTCAATTGCTGAACACTAAAAAAAAAAAAAAGAAAGAAATTTTGCTTTGATATTGATAAGGGATATTGGTCTCTAGGGTTTTTTGTTTGTTTTTGGTGTTTTTATTTTTTTATTTTTTTATTTTTTTGCATTTTGGTTTCAGGCCATTGCTGGATTCATTTAATGTATTCAGAATTATTGCTTTCTCTTCCATTTTCTGAAATAGTTTGTGTAGAATTGGTGTTGGTCCTTTAAAAGTTTGGTATGATTTCCCATTGAAACCATCCCAGCATGGAGATTTATTTTTCAGAGGTTTTTAAATTATGAGTTCCGTTTTCTTATTAGTTATATGGCTGTTCAAATTATCTATTTCATACCGGGTGATTTGCAATAGTTTGTGCTTTTAGAATTGGTCCATTTTATGAAAAATGTCAACTATGTGTGTGGGTAGTTTTCCATAGCATTCCCTTATTATCCTTTTTATGTCCGCCCAGTCTATAGTGATATCCCGTTTCATTCTTAACATTTGGTAATTCGTATGTCTTCAGTTTTTTTCCCTTTGTCACTCTTGTTAGCACTTTGTCAATTTTATTGATCTTTTTGAAGAATGAGCTCTTTGTTTCATTGATTTTGTCTATTGTTTTTCTGTTTTCAATTTTATTGATTTCTGCTCTTTATTATTTCCTTCATTGTGTTTGTTTTAGGTTTTATTTTGTTCTTCATTTTCTAGATTCTTGAGGTGAGAGCTTGGGTTACTAATTTCTTCTTTTCTAATGTATATATTTAAGAGCAGTTTTTTCAATTCAGTGCCTTGTTTAACTGACATGGCAATCTTTTATGGTAGGCAGTGCATGTGGTATTATCTTTAAAATCCCCTTCCTCTATTAGGTACCTCTCTCAGACAGCATCCTCTAGTTTATTTGAGTTCATTAATTAACAAGTAAATTAAAATGTATTTTCTTTTAATACACGTGAAGCATAATCCCCTTGAGGACAGGGATCAGGAGTTATTACCTTATATCCTTGATGTAGAAAATTTGGCCCTAATAAATATTTGATAAATGCACATTCATTCCCTACCCAGTGCCATTGTTTACAATGAGAATTTGATACTGTGGTCATCCCACAATGGCAAGGTTCAGAATCTTTGCTAACATATATTTGCAAACACATTTGCTCTGCTACCCTCAAAGGACTGAGCCTTTATTTTGCATTTTATAATGATCTATGATGTAAATTCCTGTCTTCCTCCCTCATATCTGTTTTCTTTTTTCCAGCTGATATCATTGAGGCCCTATTAAACCCAGTGCACTTTTGAGAGCTAGTGATGTCAACAATAAATAGTAACAACTCTTTAACATCAAGAAGTTTACAACTGAGTAGCGAAGGTACATTCATATCGTTAGACTCAACTACAAATGGGGCTGAGGAAAACCTCAAAAATATCTTCATAGAGAAGGTAAATATAAATAAATCCCAGAAGGATAAGGAGGCATACAATACATGCACAGGCAAAGGATAAAAGATAAAGACATTATAAGCAGAGGCCATACTGTACACATAACAAAGTGATAAGCAGTGGAAAGGCAGGTACATTTTTTCTGATTGAATTTGCATTCTAGCAGGAAAGACACGTATGAAACATACGTCCAGTGGATTGATTATGCATGCTACTGATGTGCAAAGAAGATGCAAAGAGAAGATATATGATGGACTTTTGGAGTAATTTGAGGTATCATGGTAGGAAAGCACCTGAGATCACTTCAGGGAGATTCAGAGAGACGTAATATAGTGTTGAAAAATGAAGGCAAGGGCTAGATTGCAAAGGGTCTATTCATTTCTGACCGTGTTATCCACTGGGGTATCATACTAGTAATGAGTACCCTCCTGACAGTGACAGGGTAGGCCTGAGCCCACATGCTAATGGTTCTTCACTTGTATGAGTGGCCCTGATCCCCACTACTACATCCATTTAATGACATTCTCTGCCCTACTCTTTGCCCTGGGAAGGTTAGCTCTCCATCCCCGTCACCTCAGCCTCTAGCACCCCATCTGCAAATTGTGTGACACCAGCACATCAGAGGACAGGAAGAAAAAGTTTAGGACATATTATTTGTATGCACCTCACTAAAGTGCTAGTCATGACTTTGTGTGTCTCTTACTGTTCCAACAACATCGTTCTCTCCCTTTCACCCATCGGGCCTGGAAGAGGAAGTACCTTTCCACTTTCGATAGTACCTGGATGAGTCACCTTCCTTCAGCCTCATCACCCTGCCTACACCTCTGTCCATAGTTGTTCCAACAAATTATTTTCTGTTAAATGTTTTTGTATCTGCCTATTTCCCGCCAGGACCTTGACTAATAGAATATACAAAATTCAACTCTTAAATCTTGGTACTGATTTTCAGCTCACTGACATCAATGTCTTTAATTTCTTTGTACTTATAATATTTTTGTTTCACTCCAAAATCTTTAATCACCGTCATTAATTTCTATACATTTACCTCCCAAAATGGTTGAAGATCAATATATGAATTATGCAGCCATTGTTTTTACAATGCAGATAAATTACTTTTGGTTTTACTTATATTTCGTAAGTGCATGCTCTGTCCTGACCCTCTAGAAAGCATTGCTATGTAGTACTAAGTTCTGAAATCAAATCATTTTGCTCATGTCAGAGACATCATTGTCTGTGGAAAGATGAGTTAAGAAGTGCTCTCTGTTTCACAAGTTGTAGCTATTTTTCTGTCTAGTGGGGAAAAATCTGAATGTTTCAGAATGAACCCGCAAGGTTCCAGAGATCCATTTACTATTTTTAATGGGAAATAAAATAATGGTAAAGAAATATACATTGTCCACATAGAGAGAAAGACATAACAAAGGAACATCCCCCCTTCCCATGCTCCACCAAAGGAGTGTAAGAAGAGGCTAGATAAAACAGAAGATTTAAATAAGATCCAGTCTGATAACATAATACCCTGAATGTCCAGGTTTCTACTTAAAATCACTCATCAAACCAAGAAAAAGGAAAATCACAACTTGAATGAAAAAAGACAATCAACAGTCACCTACATCGAAATGACACAGGTGATAGAATTATCTGCCAAGGATATTAAAGCAGCCATCATAAAAAATGGTTCAATAAGCAATTACAAACTTGCTTGCAACAAATAAAAAATAGAAAGTCTCAGCAAGAAGTAGAAGACATATAGAACAAAATGACGTTTTAGAACTGAAAAATACAGGAATCAAAATAAAATTCAGTGGATGGTCTCAACAGCAGATTGGAGGGGGCAGAGGGCAAAATCCGTGAACAGGAAGATAGAACAGTAGAAATTACCCAGTCTGAGCAAGAAAGAAAATAGGCTGATGAAAACTGAACAGATCCTCAGTGACCTGTGGGATCATAATAAAAGATCTATGGTGCATGTCATCAGAGTCCTGAAAGGAGAGGGAAAAAAAAAGTATTTCTGAACAAGTGCCCAAAGAAATAAAGGCCGAAAAATAACCAAATTTGGAAAAACACAAAAACCTGTAGATTCAAGAAGCTGACTGAACAAAAAAGGATAAGCCCGAGGATATCCATGCCAGTACCCATTACAGTCAAACTTCTAAAAGCTAGTGATACAGGAAAGAAAAAAAAAAAGCTTGAAAGTGGTGAAAGACAAAAGACACTATAGGCAATAAATAAATAAATAAATAAATAAATAAATGACAGGATTTTTTATGAGAAACCGTGGAATCCAGAATGAAATGGGAAACAGCATGACATTTTTCATGTGATTAAAGAAAAAAACTGTCAATGTCCAGAAAAATAGAAAAGAAGGCATCACTGCTAAACACATTTTATGACATAGGAAGTACTCTCATACCAAAACCAGACAAACATAGCCCAAAGCAAAAACACTACAGACCAGTATCCTTCACATATATACAGAGACAACAATCCCTAACAGAATTTGATAAGTTATATTAACTAGGTAAAAAAACAACAACAACAACAACAAAACACATGATCTTGCTGATGCAGAAGGAAAGATTTGATAAAATTCAGCACCCATTCATGATAAAAACTCTCAGAAAACTAGGAGTACAGAACTTCCTCAACTTGATAAAGAACATCCACAAAAATTCTATAGCTAGCATGATAATAATGGTGAAATATTTTAATGCTTTCTTCCTGATAGGAGGACCAAGGCAAAGATGTTTGCTTTCAGCCTGCTATTTATAGTACTGGAAGTTAGAGCCAGCATAAAAATGCAAGAAAAGAGAATAAAAGCATACAAATCAGGATGGAGGGCTTAAAATCATCCCTGTTTGCAGATGTTATGATGGGGCTCCGTAAAATATCCCAGGGATTCTACAAAATTACTCATAGAAATAATGAGTTCAGCAAGATCTCAGGACAAAAGATCAACTACCAAAACCATTTGTATTTTTGTATGTAAGAAGTGAACTGCTGGAAACTAAAATTAAAAATGTAATTTTATGGGGCACCTGGGTGGTGCAGTTGCTTGAGTGACCAACTCTTGGTTTCCGCTCTGATCGTGATCTCGGGGTGGTGAGATTGAGCCCCCCACGTCAGGCTCCCCGCTCCACCACAAGGTCTGCTGGAGAATCTCTCTCCCTCTCCCTCTGCCCTTCCCACTCGTGCTCTCTCTCTCACTCTCAAATAAATAAAATTTTAAATAAAATAAATGTGATTTTCTGTAGTCACAACAAAGAGAGAGAGAGAGAAATGTTTGGGAATCTAACAAAACATATAGGACCTACAGGCCACAAACAACAACAAAAAAGAACACGATGAAATAAAGGCCTAAATAAAAGGAGATAAATACCGTGTTCGTGGACTATGAACTATAACATGGTCAATGTCAGTTGTCCCCCAAATTAGTAGTTTTAATGGAATTACCATCAAATTTCCAGTAAGCTTTTTTTGTTTATATGTACAAGCACACAATTACCTGAGTCCTCTCTGCCTTATTTTGTATGGGTTCAGTGCTAATATACCACCCATAACTAGCACATTTCTCCATTGGATTTATCTAAAGAGATTTTTTTTTAAACACCTAAGAAATACATGTCTTAATAGAATGTGTAACATTTCAGCCAGTATGGATCATTGTAGGGAAGAGAAGCAGAAATGGCCCAGAAATTATTTTTTTCAAATCAGTAAATTTGTGAGCTTTATTTAAATATTTTAGCTACTAAGCTGGTCTCTTCCTAGCTTATTTATCCTGTGATGCCCTATTTAATCATAGCACTTAAAATTATGTTAAATAATTGAATCCGTGGGGAAAATGACTCAGACCCCTCTCAGTTTATATAAAATACTGCTGTTAGGATTTTCAGTTTCTTAAGAATTCCTTTCTTGTCTGCTTTGAGGTTTACCATAATCAGTCCTTTCTAATTAATATTCCACTCATCTTAGGATATAGGAATTACTGGTTGATATTAGAATATAAGCAAGGACCAGTCTTCATTGTTTATGACATATATCTTACATCTGTAGGCTAAAAAGTAAGTAAAAAACATGCTGATGCAAGCCTTCAGCGTTATAAAAATAAATTTTGTATTCTTGCAAAAGTCAAGTCTTAGGAGTTCGTGTGTAACAATTATAACCTTATCATTTAACATTATTTTCAAAGCATACATGTACAGTGCATGTTTAGTGATGTACATTTATTTTTTAATGTCCTTTTTCAAAACTGTCATTTGGCAGCCTCTGCCCTTTCCCCTTTCTTTGTGCAACGACATATATAACAGTAATACCATCATAGGCATATTGGAAATGTGAAAAAAAAAAACCAACCCAATCACAATACAAAGCATTGCTAAAAAGCAAAATATAATGATATAAATTAGAGATGACCTAAATATTCAAAGTATATTCTGTTAAAGGGGCGCCGGGTGGCTCAGTCAGTTAAAGCATCTGCCTTCGGCTCAGGTCATGATCCCAGGGTCCTGGGATTGAGCCCCGCATCGGGGTCCTTGTTCCATGGGGAACCTGTTTCTCTCTCTCCCTCTGCCTGCTGCTCCACCTGCTTGTATTCTCTCTCTCTGTCAAATAAATAAATAAAATCTTTTTTAAAAAAAAGTACCTGCTGTTAATGGATTAAAAGATTCAACATAGTTAAAATGTCATTTCTCCCCAAATCGATCTATTTAATGCAATTCCCATCAAAATCCCAGAAAGATATTTTTTAGTCCAATCCGTAGACCTATTTGTAGATAAGCTTATTCTGAGATTTGTAAGATAAGACACAGGACCTCGAATTTCTAAAATGGTTTTGGAAAAGAATAACAAGGTGGAAGGAAGAAGTCTGAGGCTTAGGCATGTTAAGTAGCCCGAGTAACTAAGGCAGTGTGATATTGGCAAAGAGCTGGGCACACAAATAGAGAGGACAGAAGTGAGATCCCAGAGGTAGATCCACACAAATAAGCCCAACTGGTTTTTGACGAAGGTACAAGAGTTATTCAGGGGAAGAAGGATAGTCTTTCCAGCAAATGCTGTTGGAGTAATTGGAAATCTATAACAAAAAAGCAATCTTCTGTGTAAACCCCACACCTCACACAAAAGTGAATCCAATCATAGATTTAAATGTAAATATAAAATGATTAAAAATTTAGGGAAAAAACACAGGAGACAATGAACTATGGCTTGGTGAAAAGTTTTTAGACCGGACACCAAAAGTACCATCCCTAAAAGAAAAAAAAAATTCAATAAATTGGACTTGAGAAAAGCTAAACATTTTCGCTTTGGAACTTCACTGTTAAGATAAAAAGACAAGCTACAAGCTAAGAGAAAATGTTTGCAAAGCACGTATCTAACAAAGGACTCATATCAAGAATATAGAAAGAACAGTCAAAAATTAATGGTTAAAACGAAAGGTATTCAGTTGGAAAATGAGCAAAAGACATGAACAGCCGTTTCACTGAAGAGTGTATTCAGATGGCAAATAAGCATGAGAAAGGCTATGTGACGTCATTAACCATTAGGCAATTCAAGTTAAAACCACCATAATATATCTCTACATGCTTAACACTGAAACAAATGATAAAATTGACCATACCAAACGCTACAGAGGATATAGAGACCTGGGTCCCTCACATTGTCAGCAGGTATGTGAACGGGTACAGACCCTCCAAAGAAGGTTTTGGCAGTTTATTTTAAAAGGAAATATACATTTACCGTATGGACCAACAACTTTACTCCTGCGCATTAATCCCAGATTAATGAAAAATATGTGCATGACGGTTTTGCAGTTTTATTTGTAGTAACCCCAAACCAAAAATAACCAGTTTCCTACAATAACTGCACGACAGTGCCAACCACAGTACACAATGAACATGGGATACTACTCACAATAAAAGTAAGCGGACTACTGAGGCACATAAAACTTGAATGGATCTCTAGGACATTATGCCAAGTGAAAAAAAGCTAATATCAAAAGATCACATACCGAAGGATTCCGTTTTTCTAACATTCTTGAAATGATATAGTGATGGAGACCAAATTGGGAGGTGCCAGGCTATGGGACACAAAGTCCAGGGAGTGGTGGTTGGTATGGCTCTAAAGGGAGAGAAGGGAGATCTCTGTGATGAGGGAATGATCCTGCAGGTTCCATATTGTGATTGAGGCTGCAGTTATCCAAATCTACAGTATTATAAAATAGCAGAAATATATACACACTGTATTGATGTCAGTTTCCTGGTTTTGAAATTGCATAATAATTTAGTTAAATGCAACTAAGGACACTGAATGAAGAGTATATGGGACCCCTCTTTACTATCCTCCCAACCTTTTTGTGAATATGTAATTATCTCAAAACAGAAAGTTAAATTTTAAAAAGCTCTGTTCTGCCAATTATTAACACTGGGGATTTGAGTAAATTGCTTTGACCAGTCATCTTTATAATGGGGTTCCGAAGACCTCAGCAATGTAGTTATTGTGAGGACTAAATGAGAGAGGTAATTGACTAAGGGCCACAGGAAAATACGAAAAGGTCTGAATTAGAATTCACTGTGTTTGGGCTAATTTTTTTTAATGTACCTTTCACATTTTTGAGTTAAGTGTTTCTCCTCGCCTAGATTATAAAACCTTAAGAGAAATATATGTATTCCACACTGATGTAGAATTTATTCCGGGGGTGGGAGGGGTGCACCTGGGTGGCTCAGCCAGTTAAGCATCTGCCTTCAGCTCAGGTCATGATCCCAGAGTCCTGGGATCCAGCCCTCCATCGGGCTCCTTGCTCTGCAGGGAGCCTGCTTCTCTCTCTGCCTCTGCCTCTCTCTCTCTCTCTTTGTCTCTTATGAATAAATAAAAAAAATCTTAAAAAAAATTATTACGGGGGCCCAGTAAATTTGGATTGTTGACTAAGGCCATTAAGATGTACCTGAGAGCATTCAAATCTGTCCCTTTTTGGTGCACTTGATATGAACCAAGGCAAGATTTTGGTATATCCGAAGCCACAGTTGTTTTTAGAAACATACACTTCGTGGTTTTTCAAAATTAGCTGTGCATTAGACTCACCTGTAAAACATAGAGCACTAGGTCCTACTCCCAGAGAGTTTCCTATTTTTCAGGTCTCTTCCAGAAATTTCCCATGTGTTGCTGATGCTTCACGGACCACACTTTTGAAATCACTGATGAACTGTGCATATGCCTGGGCTTAAATGTGGATTTATATCTATAGAAAACTCACAATACAAGGTGTAAAGGAACTTACATTCAGGGCGATATTACACCCTAGAGCACAGGAAAACACAAGCTAAACATGCCGACTCGGATCCATATTGGTCAAAAACCATTTTTAATTTTGTTTTATGAAATTCTTGCTTATACGCATACTTAGATGACCACACTAAGAAGAGGAAATGAGATGACCTACAGAGAACATTTTAAATCTGTTTTGGATAATAGTAATTTAAGTACAATTATCTACAAATTAAGCCTTATGCTTTATTTCATATAGATTCTGTTGGGGGGAATGGTGATATTATGATAATGGTATTCTAAAATATGAAATGTATAATGATTAAGGTAAACATCATACTCTGATTCAATATGCCAGTTTTTTTCTATTTTTATCTATAATTTATTTCTGTGCCAAGCAGTTGAATGCTTGACATAGAAAAATGAGTCTGTCACTTCAACAAATGGTATTATAAAAACACTCAAATAATTTTAACACAGATTATTATTGCAAAAAGAATATCCTTCTAAAAAGTTTAACTGATGTTTCTTACAAATATTGGGCTCATCTGTGTTAAAATAAGATAAAGAAGCCTTCTATTGGCAAAGAATGGTTTACAAACATGCCCAATAACATATTACAAATGTGCTCACTTAATACAGAAAACTTCTTTTGAGAGCCATTAAATAATTAATAATTAACGCAATGTCCAAGAGAATGGTATTTTAATAATTGCCACCAAAGACATCAAAGAAAGAGTGATTTGTTAGTAAAGTTTTCTCATAAGGTGCTATGGAAAGAAATTTAGCATTTTAGGAAGATTTCTTCATTCAATTATAAGAGTACTCTTTATTTTAGCAGAAGCCTTGTCCCCTGAGAGCTACACACATTCTGCCGTCAGAGCTCAGCTGCTGCATTCTGCTGTTGCTTTTCTTCATCAGACTGTTGGCAGCATCAGTACTTGACTTTTGATAAGATCCCCAGGGTAGAAATTAAGTCTGGTAGACAGAGCCTACATACGAGTGTAGAGATTATTCTGGGCATGTCTTTTTGTTCACTAGAGTGAAATTTTTAGTGTTGTTGAAAGGGTAAAAAAAAGTAAAGGCATTTCAAAGTCTATTCTGGATTAGGATTTTCTGCTCTGTTATTTTAGAAATATGCATAGAAGTTACAGAAAGTACTGTCGTTTTGTACACTGAAGAGTTTTTATGTTTAGAAGCCTGTGAGAGCAAGTACTATGTCCACTGTGCTATTCTGGTTTGGATATTAATCAGAACACAGTTGAACATTATTTGACTTCACAGGGCTTGCCATGCTGGAAGCACAACCTTATATGTAGTGGCCATGGGCAGTCCTATTATGGGAAACCAACTTGAGAGAAAAGGCGGGTCACTTGCTTCTGCGCAGGTCCTGGAATTTGAAATATCCAGGGGCGTCTACAGAATCCTGGCATCAGTTACTATGTTGACTCACTCAGTGTTGGGATCACTCACTTTCCCCTTACAGGACTCAGATCTTGGAGGCAATTAGCTTCAGAGAAAAACGAATAGGAAAAACTGAAGTGTTCTTTTTTAAAAGGCTGCTGAAGTTGGTTGATTTCTCATCATTCCTAAACCTATTGGAGCACTAAAGTTGGGAGGAAATTTACCAAGACTTTTCTTGCTGCCTTGATACGTACTTTTTCTTTTTTCCCAAATGCTTTGGTGGGAAGAAGTAGAGGACTGTTGTAAGTACAAAGTCACTAAAAATATTTTTTCTGTGGCATAAATTTTACTTTGTGGCAAGCTCACTGATTAGGCAGATTGATTTTAAAGTATTATAGTAGTTTGTGGAGAAGAATTAATGTTATCTTAAATTTCCTGTACACATATATGTGTGCAGGTGTACATGTTTCTCATTGGGAAAACTTTTCCATAGAAATAAGGTAGAGTTTAAACTTTTTTCTTTACAAATATAATCAAGCAGATCTTTCTTTTTTAAGAAACCACTAAAATAATAGAATATGCATAATTGGCCTGGAGTATTTGTAACAAACTATTTTAATTGCTGTGAAGTCGTTTGTGTATCTGAGTTATTATCTTGATTATTTGATCCTCTATTCAGTAATGGTTGCATGTGGGCCAGTGACCTGCTATATCTTCTCAATGAAATAATCGTGGTAGTGGAATGACGTGTGGAGATCTCAAGGTTAGAAAAATTCTGTCTGGCACATCAAACGGAATGAATTGTGATGGATAAATGGAGGTGGAGAAAAGTATGATAAATATTTAATTTAAAAATCCCTTTCTCATATTCTATTTAGTATTGTGAGTGTTCTGTAGCATAACATGAAAATTCTTTCAAATAGTTATATGATCTCTGCTGGCAAATGACCAGACACTTTTGTTGAGAACACAACATAAAAGCATGAGGGACTTCTGATCATTTCACAGTAAGCTCACTGTGTTGTTTCATGTCTAGTATGACCTAGCTTTTCAGTAAAGCTTTTTCGTTTGGCTTTTATTCTAAGTGCATCTATTTTGTTTATTTTAAGAGAGTCATGATGACTAATGAAAAATTTAGAAATTGACTCTGGCACAGTAGTAAAAATAATGTATAAAAATAATATATGAAGAGTGCAGTGTGTCCCAAAGAGATGGACAGAGGGGATTCCCTTGCCCCCCTCACCCCTGCCTTTGACTGGCGGATTGTAGCCATTCTGAAACAGATATGATGGTGACGCCCATGATTAAGAATGAAGAAAGTAAGTCTCTCCAGATAAGTAATTCTTCAAAACTTCCGGTAAAAGGGTTACAACACAACTTTGACCTCTGTGCCCAAAAAAATGAACATTGCGCACTTCCTGATTCACATTAGATGCTACCAGATTTTATAGTAAAACGTGTTTAATGAACTTTTCTTATTTATAAATTTATTTGGTGAGCATCAGAATTGCTTTCTGGTTGAAAAACCATTCCATTTACTAATGTTACAAAAATACAACAGCATATGTTCTTCGCAATGCACACGTATTGATTGATCCATTGTTATACTTAGAAAATTCAAACCAGAAACCAGTGTAGAGAGTGAATTTAGAAAAAAATAGCAAAGATTCAATTCAAAAAATAGCAAAGAATGAAGCAAGCAAACTTACTGTCTGTTTTGTCATAGATATTCAAATAACTTCAAGTTCTTCATTGGAATCTAAAGAAAGCTAAGCTTTTTGGGACAAGCTCTGTAGGACTTTATTTAAGCACATTTTAAAGCTATCAGGTGAAACTTTAACCTGCGTGACAGTGGGTTTGTTAAGAGAATATGAAGATATTCACATGGTCATATTCTACATTAACTTTTACCAGCTGATGTACTTCTGTTTGAATGTATTGACATTGGAATGAGGTTTGTTAAATTGCCTTAGTTTGAATACGTAGAGGAGTACACGTGGGTGGTTTTTAATGAAAGTAGTTGCCAGAAGATCCCTGTATTAACATAAAGATTGTTTACTTTTAGAATTGCTCAAATATTGTATTTCAAAGAGTCACTCAAATAATTTATTGCAAATATACATTTCGTTGGAATTTTTAAATGGTAGAAATTATCTTGAGGTCTAATAAAATCATCGTTTAGAATGATTTCATTTCCAGAGTCTTCCAAGGGCATCTTAACTCTGAAAAAGAGATTGCTGATCCAAGTGGATAATATATTTTTTAATTGAATAGAAAGTTTTCTGTATCTCTTACGTGGCATAACATTATGGAAAATGCAATAGAGAATGTCACATAGTAGTTACTGTAAACTTAAAGATTACTAAATGTTTTGTGCAAATTTATGTTATTTAAGGAAAAAATGTGTCAGTTGACACTACTCCAGCTAGACAGGACTGAGATATAAATTCATAATTTGGACAGAAATATTAATACAGCTTCCTCTTTGTTTCTCAAGTATTCATTTGAAATCCTTGTAGTCGAAAGCCATTTGTTACATGAGAAACAAATTGTCAAGTTCTTAACCACTTGTGTGGTTTAATAAAAGAGATTTAAATCTTCGTTGTCTTGGAAAAGTCAGGGTTTTTAAAAATTCTGTTTTATTATCTTTCATCATGGCTTTATCACCAGAAAAAAGCGAAGTGATTTCCCAAACTTTTCTTCCCCTTCCACCTTCTAGTGTAATATTCCCCTAACTTATTAAAAATGATTTATCATATTTTTTATTAAACTATTCTTTCTTCCACTGCATATACAGGAAACATGGTATTTTGATGTGAGTATATCTGTTTATATGAATGCATGAAGACAAATTTAAATCACAGAGCCATCGAAAATTCATTGGAAATTAACCTTTCTTTGAAGATAATCTTCCGTTCGTGTTTTCCATTTTCTATTTTAGACGTACGTCATTTTTTAAGAAATTGACAAATAAGACTAACATATGTCCTCTGTCCAAGAAAATGTAACAAACCATGAAGAAAGGAGCAGACCAAGGTCTTACGGGGCCTGGGATTATGCAATTTGAGGGTGGGGAGTCTTTTAAGAAAAACAATACAAAATCATGAACACACAGCGAGGTAGGGCCTTGGGCGGAACCAGTGTAAGTGATGGTCCTCAAGGCTTAAACTTTAAAGGTCCTAAACTTTAAAAGTGATTTCATGGGAAATCACTTCCCTACGAAGAGATGCGTTGCTGTTGAATCTTTCCCCAGTTTACATTTTAAGATGAAATTGATGCTAGTTATATTTCTTTAAGCATATGTTATTTCTCAAAGACAGGCTTTTATTTAATGCAGATTAGAGAGTTAAAAGAATGTATGATGGTAGGAATTTGACATTTCCGCCTTTCATTCTGAAAAGATACATTGATTAAAATGGTGTCAAACTCAGTTAATGGAGGCGGTGCAGCTATTTCAGATATACAGGCTATGTAATCTGAAGGCAAGCCGAATCACAATGAGAAGAATAATGATGACCTCGGTTTATTTTTATGTAGCACATTCAGGGTTTGATTGGATTCAGAAGGAGGCGATGGTTTTCTTTCTCACAAAGTCCTGCTCTAGTCCTAGGAGATTTGTGTTCTGTTATCAAGGCACTTGGCTCATATTGGAACATTTTGTTGGGAGGGTCATGGGCTGCACTATGGGAAATGAAGAGACTTTTTTTATTATTATTAAATGCAACCGAGTTCCATGGCAGAATTGCATGGAAATTTTCCTCTTCGGGGAGTACTCTCCGTGCAGCAGCCTGAGCTTCGAAACACAAACAAACACGCAAACCTCTTGCAGTCTTCACCTTTCTCCTCATTTAAAAACATCTGTTACTTAAACTTCTTGGGGTTTCACTCTATACAATATTGACAGAGTAGTATTCCTGACACGGATTTGGAGTTTGGAACTTTAATTAACATACAGATACGAAAGTTTAGTTGGCAGTGTTGTGTATTGTATTATTTTGCCGATTTGGAGAGGGTATGTCTCTGGATGTCACGTGTGGAATTTTTCTTCAAATCTTTATCTTTGTAAAGGTTCAAGCTCCCTCTAGTTAACATTAAAAGTGAACGTGTCTTTTAGAGATTCTCATATCCTGTCTTGAAGGGGACAGTGACCCTGCTCTTCGTGAATCACTCACATGCGAACTATAATTTGAGGAGAAAACAACTAACATGACTTGGTTTACTTTTTTTTCTGAAATCTGTAGTATAAAAAGCTTATATTTTCCCACACATTACAGCATAATATAATTTCGCATGTACCTTTTTTAAACCAGAGGGCCCCTCCAGAGATTTGGAAACAGTAACTCTCAGGGACAACATGGTCTTTCTCTTTCTCCATTCAAGATGACTGCCCTGAATGTGGGGCGGATGAGGGGGGCCACAAAAGCCTTGGCTCTGGTGTTCACGGGTATCTTACATTTCTCAGCCACAGTTCTTCCAGGCAGCAGGCGGAATGAGAATGAAGAGAGGAAAATGGCCCTGCTTGCTCATGCTTAAAAGAGTCCTAATCTGAAGACTACACAGCCTCTACCACATGCCCATTAACAAAAGCAAAAGGCACTACTCCCTCTGGCACAGCTCAAGCCCTCCACTGAGGCTGCCATTTCAAAAAACAATGTCTATTCAGCTCTTTGCTCCGTCTGATGTCATTCTGATATCATGTATGCGAAACACCTGGGAATTTTAATAGGTGAAAGAACCCACAGGGCAATTTTCTCGGGGGTCTAACGGTTCCCAGAGGGATTTTGCATAGTATATGTAATGATATTAAGCCCTGAGAAAAAAGTGTTCCTAGCAGTCTGGATTGAGTTTGGAAATCAATTTCTTCTCTGTCTCCTTTATTATCTTTTGCCTTCTGCCTCAGTGCCTCACTTTGGCTTTGTCATTATGCACACCATTCTTCAGTAATGGAAGGTGGGGGCGAATTGACAATTATCCTTTAACTGGAATGGAACTGTCATTTCTTTGCTCTGCTGGTAAAACGTTGATGCTGCTGTTTTTGTTGTTCATAAATGAGTCTTCCAGAACTCTTAATTCAATATTTCGATTCCATATGATTTTCAGGAAATTATATAATTCCATATAATTTTAAGGGAGAGATGTTAGAAAATTGATGTTTCACGTGTCAGTTTCGAAATCTGAAGTATTTCGAAGGCTAGTTAAAAAGATTTAGTCTTAACTTGCCATTTAAGGGCAAGGATCTGAGGAAGAGCTTTGCTTCTATTTTTATTTATTTTAGTTTATTGTTTTATTTACTTTAGTATGTAATCTGGTTGTTGTAATGAATAGGAGGAATATTAAAGTACATCATGAAAGCCAATGCTTCTCCGCGTAATAAAGTCAGAATGTTGACATTTAAATGGGTTTTAACAGGGTTAACATGATTTTAAAGAAACTTGAAAAAAACAGATGTTTGAAAAAAAAAGATGTTTGAATTGTCATGCTTTTCACTTATATTTAATAAATACTTAACCCATTCCTGGGCATTGCAACAAGCAAGGAATTTATCTATGCCAACATAATGTATGGTATTTGGCCAGTTTACTTTCAACTTCTAAATGTACTTTATCTCCACTACTATGAAACAATTGATGTTTCAGAAAGGCCAGTATTAATTGAGTACAATTAGCATTATAATAGTCTCATATTATGTCCAATTATGGGCAAATAAAGGAGTTAACCTTTCAGTGTTTTCACCCTCTCCTTGGTTTTTGCTTTGTTTTGTTTTAAATTGCTGTCCCCCCTCCCGCTCTGGTTCTGGCTAAGACTGTCATTGAATCAGGACTATAAAAGGGCATAAACATCAGTGGCTTTTTGCTCATTCTTGGCACCCATCTTTATTTGCACACAACTTGTCTGCTCCTTTATCAGATTACAGCAGCAGTACTACCTTAGCCCGAGCTAAGTGCTGAGCTAAAGGGCAAGGGAGTCAGCACACTGTTACGAGTACAGATTTTTAGCCTTGGAAACCGTGTGAGGTCCAACTAAAGAAATGCGAAAGAGAAAAATCACAGAATCAGAACTGCCCAAGTATTTTCACCAAAGGCAGGTTGAGTAATTCCTTTTTCTACTGATGCTCTAGGAAGGCTGGATTAGAAATAATGTTATCAAAATGGCAGAGGAACCGATAAAATTGTCTGTGAATCCCAATGGCTTCCGTATATTGGGAAATAACTTGGAAGGAAAAAGGAAAATCTGGCTCTACAGAGTGCAAGCAGATAGAAGCAGTGTTGGCTTATAGCTGGCTAACTAAACGAGCTTACGGGAAGCTCAGACAGCTGGGAACCCTGAGTTAGTAGAGCCTGAAGGGCAGGTCAGGAGCCATATGAACAGCTGCTGAAGAGCTAGAGGATTCCTTTGGATTAGGTGTACACACCCCATCTCTAATGGGCTATGTCAGAGAGCACCAAGTGTTATCATGGAGTTCAGTTCACTCAAGCCTGTGGATTTTGCAGTGTTTTACTTTAAATGTCTGGAAATAGAGAGGCTCTCAAAAGAAATCCAGAACTAAAAGTATGAAAAGAAATGACTCTGTAAAGTTTGTATTGTATTGGGTATGGGCGACCATTGTTTAAAGAAGGAACAGTTTGTTATTCACTCATTCAGGCAACTAATACATATACTGAGTGCCTACTTCATGCCAGGTACCGTACTAGTGTCTGGAGATAATGTTCTAAACAAGTGAACTCACAAAGATTAGAATTAAGGAGATGTATATATAGATGTATAGCTATATAGATATCTATCTCCGTGTGTGTGTGTGTGTGTGTGTGTGTGTGTGTGTATAAATAGTCACACACTATTTAAATCACATTTGAGGTAAGGGTTGGAGAATAAAGCACACATTGTTATAAGAATGTATAATTGTGAGACCTAGGCTAGTATTAGAAGTTGGGGAGAGATCCCTAGGAAAATTACATTCAAAGTAACACAAAGAAGAATGGGATTGGGGAATAGTGATCAAATGGAAAAAGAGAGAGGAAAAATGTTTACATTCAGAAGAAACAACATATGTGAGTATAGAACTTGGTATGAAGAAGGAACTAAAAGAAGGTGAATTTTCCTTGAGTATAGTAAGCCAGGGAAAGTTTGGGACTGGTGTGCTGCTAAAATGGTGAGAGCTGGGGTCTAGTCATTCAGAGCCTCAGAGGCCCCGGATTGCTTTTTCTTTATAGTAAAATCAGTGGACAGCCTTTTAGGGTTTCAGGTAGGGCAGTGATAGGAACATATTTGCAGGGCTTTTTTCCTTAATATCATTCTGTTTCATGAAGAAGAGATTAGGAGGTATTAAGACTATGGACTATGAGAAACAAACTGAGGGCTTCAGAGGGGAGGAGGGTGGGGGTATGGGATAGGCTAGTGATGGGTAGTAAGGAGGGCACGTATTGCATGGTGCACTGGGTGTTATACGCAACTAATGAATCATCGAACTTTACATCAAAAACCAGGGGATGTACTGTATGGTGACTAACATAATATAATAAAAAATATTAAAAATAAAATAAAATGTTGACTTCCCTTTCAAAAAAAAAAGAGTAGATGACTGGTTATCAGTCTGGTAGCTTCTCTAGGGGCAGAAGGTGGTGTTGACTAGAATGGTGAGAGTGAAGCTGAAAGAAGTGGTTTTATTCAAGAGTTAGTTATGAGACAGAGTAGATAAGAATTGGTGTCGATGGATGTGGTGTTTTCCATGGCATGGAGAATTGGGTGGATAATAGTGCCATTTACAAGAAGACTTCAGTGGAAGCTGGAATGCTGGGAAGGACTGGGGGTGTGGATGTTAAGTTTTTTATGAAGAGTGTACATACCATAGATGGGGCTGTGAGCCTAGAAACAAAGTCATTATTGGGGAGTTGATAGGTGAGCCATCGAGTATGGATGAGACCAACTAGAAAGATCACGAGTGTGAAAAGGAGGTCAGGAATCCCATATGGAAGACAAGAGCATGCCAAGAAATTATAGAAGCATCTAGGTAGAATGATAAAATCCTAAGGAAAGTAATATTTCTGTGAAGAGGAGTGTTCTTTCAATCTCCCATTTAATGGCTTTATGAATGAGGATCTCACGTGCAACACCAGGTGTCTTGGTTTCCACAGTCTCTGCCATCTATTTACCCCTAATTTCCTTTCCCATATTGCTATTTCTGTGAGATATCACCAAAATGTTGCCTTAGTAGAAAAGCTTCAATAAATATTTAAATTGTGTAATGTATTCAGCTTTTTCCTGTACTCTGCACTTCCTAAAAATACCTTCTTCGGAAACCCCATTTCAACTGACTGCTGTATAATGAAATGAGACTTCAGTGTAAAACATTTATCATAGTCTGAATTTCAATTGCTCAGTCAGAGTTGTTAAGCAATATGAAAAATCATCCTTTAGAGAATACAGAATTGCATTGATATGACAAGGTAAGTTTGCACTTTATTTAATGCTATTTTAGTTAATATAGATGCTTATTGGAGAAATGTCTAAAATTTCTTGAGAACCATTAGTAAAATTGATTATTCTTAAATCTGGAAAAATGGTAAAAATACTTAAAAAACATTGACAGTTCAGGTTAAATAAAACTAGAATTGTATTGAAGCAATAGAAGGCACTTGAGTAATTGAAATTTAGTCATGGATGAGTGTAATGTGCTTATCAGTTAGCTTTGGGGGAAGTAAGACTAGATGGAATATTAATATGGTATTGAGCAACTTTTTTACTATTAGGTTTTTACTTGCTTAGAGCCAAACACTAGTGAACACCTGCTGTGTTCTCTCTGACTCCTTTGAGATTAAAACTCTGTAGGTGCACACACACACACACACACACGCTCACACACACATGCATGTAAATACCACTACTATAATATGTCAAGAGAGTTACCGAGCCTGGTACAAATCAGCCATAAATGACTACTTATGGCTGATGTGATTATGGAGGTTTTCATCAAAGAATCTACCTCTATAAACAGGCCTTAGAATATGGGCATAGGGAGATGGGAACTAGAGAATGAGTAGAAGGAGTGGTGATGCATAGACAAGGATTAATGAGACATTAATCTATCCTACATGAATGGTTATTGACAGTACCTTGTATGTGCATGGTACTGTTCAATATTGCTAGTATGAATAGATTTCTCTCTCCCTCTCTCTCTCTCTCTCTCACACACACACACACACACACACACACACGAAGTCTAAAAATTAAATGGTTTGCATGCAAAAGTGTTTGGCTTGACTAGTATTTATAAAATCAATCAATACTATTGAAACAAACCTGAAAATAATGCTTCCATTCAGAAAGCATAAACACTACCACACATTTGGGAAAAGAAAAAAAAAACTATTATATCCCAATGTCACTTCCCAAGTATAAGAAACAGTTGTGGTTTAATATTTTATTTATTCCTTAAGGGGTTATCAGTCATTTAATTTTAATATTAAACATTAGAGGTAACTATGTTAGTGGGATTTTTTGATAATTTTCTTAAGAAAATAGGACTATCATGCTACCAAAGTATGATAAATACTTAAAGAAACCTGAAAATATTACTTTCCTATACTTTATATCCATCAGTTGGACTAGATTGATATTTTTCCTTAAAATTTTACTATTTTGTTATTTTTCTTTTTTTTTTTATTTTGTTATTTTTCTTAATTCACACTTCACTCAACATAGTTCAAGCGAAGTAAAGAATGTCATGTCACTAAAACCAATTGAGGAAATTTCCATCTATTTTCTTGAACTTGTAGCAGTACCAACATTGACCATTTTCTCCCTTTTTAAAACTTTGGTGTTTCCTTCAACTCCATGCATTGCACTCTCCTGGTTTTGTTCCCATTTCTTTGGGTATTTCTGTTCGGTCTACTTTACAGGCTAATTCTCTCTACTCAACCTCTAAATACTAGGATTCCTCAGGGCTCATTCCCAGCATGAGTGTCCTCTCTCTGTAATCCCTTCCTTGGCCGTTGCACCCATGCCCATGACTTATTAACACGCATGTGGAGATAACTAACCAAGTTATACCTCCAGCTCAGATTTCTCTAGTAAATTCCAGAACTGCAATTTCAGCTGCCTTGTTGGCATCTCCATTTGTATGTGGCAAAGTCACCTCCGCTCTAAGGGCCCCAAACAAAGCTTTTCGTCTGTCCATGAAACCTGATCTTTTCTCATTGTTCCCTTTATCAGTGAATGGTGCTACCGTTCCAGTTTCACAAGCTCTTGAAACCTATTACATCCTTGAAACACTTATCTCTCAACCACTCGTGTCTAAACCATTAATTACTTGGGTTTTATCTCCCCAGTGTCTTTTGATCCACTTCTTTTCATCTCCTCTACCATTAGCCTAGCTCAAGTAGCTTTGTCTCCCTAGGAATACAGCAGCAGTAGCCATTCTGCTGTTTTGCATTGCCTCTTCCCCATTCCTTCTAATCTATTCTCTAAAATTCATCCAGTCATCTAAGTTTGACAATATCAGTGCACATTCAGTCACTTCAGTAGTTTCTGCTCGTTGCTAGGAAAGCAAAACAAAGTAGAACAAGATCTAGACACTGTCTTCCTCTCCTGTCACATCTCCTGTAATGCTGTCCCTGCCTTACCACTTTTCTGGGTTTCTTTCTATTCCTTGAATAGGCCTCACTTCTTCCTGCCATAGGGCTTTTGCACGTTTTTCTTTTTGTCCAAAACCTTCCTCACTCTTTTCTTTGACCTAGCTAACACCACTTTCCACTTATAAGTCATTCCCTGTGGGATGATGTCAAAATTACCTTGAGCAGATAAAATGTCCCTCTCATATAATAGCCTACCATACACATAGCACTGTCGCGATTCCATATATATATGGATGACACACGTGTGTGTGTTACTAATCAGTGCTTATCACTCAGAGTACATGGTAAATTCCATGAATGCAAATATCTCCATTGGTTTTGCTCCCCACTGTTTTTCCAGAACCAAGCGCATAAGTATTTTTTAATAATATGTGTAATATTTTGTTGCATGCTGTAATTACAGCCATTTACATATAAGAATATGTTATAATAATGATAATTTGATTGCATTTTATATGACAACAAAAGCACTTTAGTTCTGGTTGAAGCTTAATATATATAAATAAATAATGAAGATCTCCTTTTTTGGTCATTGAATTTATTCTCTTCTCTGATTACCCATACTCCATTTTACTGGAGTCTTTTGGTTTGGTTTTGTTTTACTATTTTCAACCCAGATATTTTTTCTTTCCTGCATCTATCTTGGTGACTCCCAATGGCACTTCTCAGTGTTAACTGCTTCCTTCACATCTATGATATTCTTCCTCGATTCCACATTAGTCTATTCCTTTTTTTTACCTGTCTCTTACAGTTGGTGCCTTCCCTCCCTCTTTCAACTTGCTATCTGTGAATATCCTAGAAAAATCACTCATTTACTCTTTTTTCTTATCTTCGCCAATTTATCTCTTGAAGAAGAGATCCATTTTCTTTATAACCTGGAAGAGCTTGCAATATGTATTTGGGTGTAAAGAAGAAGTAGTGATTTCATTTTAAGATGTATTAGAGAGGGGTGCCTGGGTGGTTCAGTGGGTTAAGCATCTGCCTTCGGCCCAAGTTATCATCTCAGGGTCCAGGGATAGAGCCCCTGAGCCCTACATCGGGCTCCCGGCTCAGCGGGAGCCTGCTTCTCCCTCTCCCTCTCCCTCTCCCTCTGCCGCTCTCCCTGCTTGTGTGCTCTGTCTGTCTCTGTCAAGTAAATAAATAAAATCTTTGAAAAAAAAGTATTAGAGAAAAAGCGACACTGGTCATTAAGTAATTTGTCCTAGAGTATGGAAAGGTAAGAGGACTCAAAGCACATTTAAATAATTTCTCCGAGAAAGGGCAAAAGAATTTGGCACTGAGAAATAGATTATATTCTATTAAAGTATATTGTTAATAACATCTTTCCGGTTTTGTAAGGAAAAGACAACAACTGTCAGCCAAATACGGAAAGAGAAAGAAAACCTACATGATCTCACTTATACATGGAATCTCAAAAAGTCAAATGCATAGAAGCGGAGAGTTAAAGGGTGGCTACCAGGGCTGGAGAGATGGAGAAAATGGGGAAATGTCGGTAAAAGGGTACAAAGTTGCAGTTATATAAGATGAGTGAGTATAGAGATCTGATGTAGAGTGTAGTGGCTAGCGTTAATAATATGGTATTGAATACTGCAATTTTGCTATGAGAATAGATTTCAGGTGCTCTCATCACAAAAAAGGTAACTATGTGAGAAGACGGTATGTTAATTAGCTTGACTGTAGTTATCACTTTGCTATGTATAGCAAACCATAATGTTAGGCACTTTATACAATTTTTATCAAGAATAATTGGGGAACAAGTGACAACGCTAAAGCTGACAAGGATGCAGAGAAATTGGGTCTCTCCAACAATGCCGGTGGGAATGTAAAACGGTACAGCCATTCTAGAAAAACAGATTGGCTTCTAAAACTAAGTATGTAATCACTGTATCACCTAGTAATTCCACTCTTGGGCATTTATCCCAGAAAAAGAAAACTGACATTCACAACAAAACCTGTACATGAACGTTCACACCAGCATTCTTTGTAATGGTCAGAAATTGGACACAAGTCACATATCCACCAATGGGTGGATGTGAAACAAATGATGCGTCCATATCACGAAATACTACTCAGCCATACAAAGAAATGACCTACGGTAATACCACAACTCTCATGGATCTCAAGGGCACCACGCTTGAAAAAAAATAATAAAAAACTCCAAGGTTACATACTGTGTTATTCCTTTTATATAGCATTATTGAAATAACAAAATTATGAAGACCAAGAACAGATTCTTGGTTGCCACAGGTTAGGAATGGGGGGTGTTCAATGTAGGGGTGCCAGAAGAGAGCCTGTGGTGATGGACCTGTTCTGTGTCTTGATGGTGGCATTTGTTCTGTAACACTATACTTAATGCACTTCACACACACACACACACATGCAAATACTGACAGAAGGACACAAGTGAGTTCATGTGTAACTGGTAAAAATTTGAAGAAACTCTGTGGATTATATGGATAATTTCCCAATTGTGACATCGTACCATAGTTATCCAAGGTGTCAACATTGTAGGGAGGGTGTGAAGGTTGCACAAGACATCCCTACATACTTCTTTGCAGCTTCCTATGACTCCATGCTTACTGCAAAATATTTTTTTTAAATACAGCATTAAACCTTTAACAAGCCCTCAGTGTCCTAAAAGCCAGTGTGTCATCACCAGACCTAATCAACAGAGAAGCCTTGTAAATTAATAAATCCACCACTTAGGGTACAAAGGGTGGTTTAATGCTAACCCACTAGAATGCAATCCATTTCTGTTCTAGAGGAACACGCATCACTTATTGAACAAAGTGTCATAGTGATTTAAGCCTCGTTCTAAATGTCCTACCTTGTGAGGTATTTGCTTCAGGTTGTTTATGACCAAAAAGCCTATATGAGAAGGGCTGGCATTTTAGAGATTATGCTGGTCCACAGGCATGGTAACTGGACAAGACCAGAAACTACTTGAGTTTTCAACCTGACTCTACCTATCAAGCTAATTAATCATGGACAAGTCAGTATCTATTTATTGATTGAGTGCCTGGTGCTGAGCTGAGTGTATTTAATATTGATTGTCTTCAAGAAAAAATTAGGAATAATAATGTGGCTTCACAACATTACTTATTGCAGGCATTAGGAAGGGGCGTTTCCTGGTCGTTGGCAAAGTGTTCACGAAGTGGACAGTTTTTGTACTTGGTATGATTTTAACCATTCATATCAATGAATAGCTAATTTACATTCCACTTCCAAGGAGATGACAAATTGTATAAACAGATGCACAGATCAAGAGGTGATCTCTGATGGTGTGTGTGCATACACCTGTGTGTGTGTGTGCGTGTGTATGTGATCTCCTTGCTTTAATCTGGTCTTAAACAGATCCATCCTTCTCACCGTTACCCTAGTCATGTTTCTAAAATACAAATCAGATCTTGTGCCTGTAGCTTAGCATCCTTTAGAGAATCCTCGAGCTACAAGGCCCAGCACACAGGACCCTTTACATTATGTCTCTCACCTTTTTATCTGCTCTTCTCCTCCATGTATACTTCTCTCTAGTCATAAAAATTGTGGTTCCACAAATAAGTCATGTAATTGCCTAACTATGACTTGTTCCCGCTTCCTGGAATGTTCTTATGAAAACCCCTATCACCCCATATCTTCTACTAACAATTTCTATTCATTATTTTAGTGTTTGTTTATAGGACATCATTAAAAAGCATTCCTGACTACCCTAGGGCAGGATAGGTATCTCTGTTCTGTGTTCTTAATGAAAACCCATTGTAGATAATTCTGCGCAAGTAATTATATCCTCTGTTGTCAATGTCAGGTTGCTTCTGACTCATTCCCTTGCTCATTGAGAGGAGGGTTTGTGCCTGTTATCTATGGGTTACTTGTGCCCGATTGTTTGTAAGCACATATATGAATGATTAAATGCCACAGCAATCGTCTGACTGTTCTAGTCATGACATCATTATGTTTTTGGAACTCAGGAGTCCAGGCTGAAAATGGCTCATGTGTAACAGTGAATCCTGGAGCGTATTATTATATTCAGACACACACACACACACATGCCTGATAACTAATAAAACAGAGTAGGATAATTCTTAGTACATTATTTTTTTTCCTCAGGGCTCAATGAATTGTAAAAGTTATAAACCTCAGACTGAAATGTCTGTTGCTTAATTTAGATCATTCCTGTAATCAATGGTATTTTTGGTTTATCTCTGAAATTTGTTTTCTCAATTTTTTCTTATTCTTGAAAGAAACTCATAGTTAAAAAAGAAGACTGACTTGAGGAAATTCTCTTGAGGGAGTACAAAGCTGAGATCTCTTTGGAGTTGTCAAATTACTACTAATTGAGAGAGATTCAGGGAGGGTAGGAATTGGGTGACTCGCTTCTGTTCATACAGTATGTGCGTGCTGGGTCTGCTGTTCTTTGATGTGGGTGCAAGAGCTTTAAGTCTCTGGCTGGGTGTCTCAGGATAGATTGCTAAGAAAGTGCACGGCTGGCTTGAACTACCTGGAAGACAACTGTTTGCTTCTGCTTGAGCTATTGTTGGAGTTTCCCTGAAGGGACTTAGAACGGAATGTCCATTCCAGGGAGGATTCCGTTTCAGATAGCTGCCTTCCTGAGCTCATTTTCCACCCTGAGGTCTGGCCACAATGACTGGAAATCTTTCATCTGTTTTAATCTGGAATGGAGCTAATTTATAAAAGGAAAGTTAGTTGCTGGGTAACTATGTGCACAAGCAGAGAGCCCATTGCACATGTGCCCAAACTCAGGGTGACAGATGTCTATTGAATGACTCAGACATATGGAATTGGAGGGTCCCTTAAAACAAAAATAGCTTCTATTAAGTCAGTCTAACAGCCTATCCATATTTATTAGGTGGAGACTTTTGCATTAAAAATAATGTTTGTAAGTGTTTTATTGACAAGTGAATATGAACTGTGTTTTGTGCAATATGTTAACATACATTTCATGTAGTACAGAAATCCATACATCTGGTATACCCAGGCATTTTAGGAGGAAAACTAGCTGGAGTGATGATAGTGATTTACCAAAGTAGTCAGCCCTCTGACCCAATTTCAAAATGAAATTGGGTTTCTGCAAAACTAATATAATAACTTTTTCTTTAATATTTTATCTTTGAGTACATTATTTGTATATAAAAGGTTTTTATGGGACATCATGACAATCTGTTTTGACTTGGAAAACTTTAACCAAGAAAAAGCCATGATATAGACTCATTTTATCCATGACATTATATGATGGTAGCTCTATGATTAATTTTTCCTTAGTGAAAGCATATATTATTGTATTGTCTTCAACTAAAATAGATTATTTGGCCAATTTTTTATCTTTATAATGCAAATTAAAGAAGTACCCAACCAGAAAACAATCCAGGCCTTGAATAATATGGGTTCTTTTTTTTAATAATATGTTTCACCTTAATTAAACTCATAGGCATCCTTCTGCCTGCAGATCACATTGCAAAAATGTGTACAATTTTGAAAATTGGAAATTTAGGGTGTGTATGAGAAATGGAGGATAGTTGAATCTTAGTCCATGACATCTAGAAATCAAGTTCTACCACTAAACAATTAATTTGTGAATATCCATTATTATTTTATAATAAATGATCATAACATTTCTTATACATAACTTAATTCTTATGAAATTTTTGGTGAAGGAATGTATTACCATTCCTACTTCACAAATGTGATAACTGAGTCTATATTATTTGCATTATAATTTGGTTTTTTATATTATCTCTACATCTAGTGACCTCTTTCTGGATGTAGCAAATCATGTCTTATATGTGCTTGCATTCTCAGTGATCTTAGAATATTATTATATACTAGGAAGAAGCCCAATAAATGTGAGTTGAATTAATTCATATCCAAAAGTGATGGAAAAAGTGATCGATTACCCATAAATTTCTTTTCATCTAAACCGTTTGATAATGACATCTAATACTTTGGAAATAATATAATGTTGGAAAAAATCCCAGGTAATTTTTAAAAATATAATTATGCACATATACATGCAGAGTTCTAAAAATGACATAGTCTATTGATTCAGCCTGCAGGCCAGGTATACAAGGCCTTTCCATTTTGCATGTGTGTTTTAATTGTCTACATTAAACTGTACTACCTAGATACATATTCCTTTTTGGAATCTTCAGTACTTATAACTAACAAAAACGTTTTTGTTACCTTTTACAATACCTTTTACAATACAAGTACAAAAAGAATACTAAATGATTAGTATGCCATGTATTTTTCCAATTGCAGGAAACCATTAAAATTGTATACATATATTCTGAATGTAGTGTCTCTTTTAGCAAATAACATAATCAATTGCTATAGAAATTCAAATACATATCTGGTATAATCTTATGTTAACTTCAGAGTTCTTCCAAATGTAAATTCCCAGGGGTATAAAAGGGAGTTCAGGGTTTGCATATAGAAGGAGAAAGAATATCTGGCTCTCAATTCTCTAGTCAGAATTCATTTGGAGCCATTTTGGAGAGTTTTTTCTTTAAGAGGAAACCCAGTTTTCATGGTGTGTGTGTGTGTGTGTTGTGTGTGTGTGTGTGTGTCTTTGTACATTATAAGAAAAGAAAGACACAGGGGTCCAATATGTGAGTTGTAAGATAAGGGTATTATCCACCTAAAACAGGTGACTTCACAGATGTGAATTGCTTTTTGTTAGTGGATACATTTTTAACATCCCTTTGAATCAATTCCCTTTAAATTATTTCTGTTGCTTAGAAATAATTTTAAATTAGGGCATCTGTGTGGCACAGCCTGTTAAGTGTCCAACTCTTGATTTCAGCTCAGGTGGTCATCTCAGGGTCCTGGGAACGATCCATGCGTAGAGATCTGCATCATACTCCAAACTGCGCACGGAGTCTGCTTAAGATTTTCTCTCTCACTGTTTCTGCCCCTCCCCCATTTCTCTCACTTTCTCATATGAATAAGTAAATAAACAAATCTTCAAAAAAAGAGAAAAAAAGAAATAATTTCAGTTAGCACAGGTCATTGCTGTATAAACTGGAATTTAAATGAAACATTTTCAAAGCGTTAGGGCATATTTCCTCTCTAGCCTAAATTTGAAAACTTAGGAAATTTTAGATCTCAATAAGTTCAATACATAAAACAAAATTCTCATTTAATTACAAAATCTGTTTATCTAATTCCAGGGCCGAGAACTTCATCAAGTTGAAATTAAATTGCTACAGATTACTAGACATTTGTAAGAGATACTCCTTCATAGGTCTGCTACTTCCTCTATCCTGAGTTTGGTGTGTATTTCTTGATATTCGTTGTCAACTGATGAGTGCAAATATTCATGCAGCCCAAGAGCAGAGCATTCATTTCATTGACTGCAATTATTAGCATTATTTTTGACATCTTATTCATTGGGAGAGTATCATTTAATGTTAATTAGAATGAATGTGAATGCTTTCACATCCTTAGCTAATAAATTTGATCATAGAATAAAAACATGTCTGTTATGCTTTGAGGATCAAGAATGTTCCTTAAACATAAAATGTGAATAAAGGCCAAAGAAGGTGAAATGACATCTTTCATGCTAGTTCCAATATGGGTATTTTGTTGAAAAACAAAGCCTTCTTTACTTAAAGGCAAAGTGGGTAGTGTGGCATCCTTTCACTTAATTCTTAGAGTTTTGTGGCTGCTTTTCTTCTATTGTGCTTAATTCTTGCCTTGAATTCACTTGTTTATAGGACTGCCTCTCCCAGGAGGCTATGAGTTTATGTACACAGCAACTACTGTCATTTGTATATCACTCGTGCTAAGCAAAATCTCTAGTGACTGGTGACTAAATGGATGTCACCCTTGTTTGGTTTTTGTGTGCGTGGTGGGAAGAGAAGTGGCAAGCTCTAAGCAGTATATTCAGATAGCTTCCTAGTGTTTATACGTGATAGTAGCTTAGACAATGAGGGAGATAAAGTAATAAAATATGTGTTATTAAGGAGTATTTGTGTATCTTGAAATTTTCAAAGGGGAAGATTTAGGCCTCTTTTCTAGGTGACTGATAATATGTGTGAAAAGTCATGGAAGTCATAAAGTACTATGGTAATGTAAGAGATTTCCCATTAAGAAACAATGCACTGCTTTGTTGGTTCACTAAGATCTGTGATGTTGTATGTGCCTGATGGTCAAATTCTCTTGCTTAGAAGAGATACACCATAGGATCCAATAAAAATTTCCAGAACATTTCGGGGCATCCTCATCCATTTACTCATTTAAAACACATCCTTAATTTCAGGCATCACAGTAACTGTTATAGTTAAAAAGGTGAAGAAGGGGCACCCGGCTGGCTCAGTTAGTAGAGCACATGACTCTTGCTTTCGGGGTCATGAGTTCAAGACCCAAATTGGGCATAGAGCTTACTTTAAAAAATTTGAAATAAGTGAAAAGGTGAAGCAAACATAGCTTCTGTCCCCCAAAAAAGAAAACAACGTGTCCAGTAAAATGAGGAGGTTGCCGTGATGCAGGTTTACACAGTTCCAGTGGCAGCATAACAATGTGTAGGCAGGAATACCTCAGTCTGCAAGGATATCCAAGAAGATTTTCAAAAAGGTGCAATGAATTGGGCTGAGGTTTAGCATAAGAAGACATTGTGCCAGATGGCGGAGTAAGAAAGGACGTTTAAGATAGGGCAAACAGCATGGGCAAAGATGTAGCGTGTGTCAGTAAAGTGTATTTAGGAAATTAAGTGGGTATTAGATCATAAATCGAATGATTATGGTATGGCCAAAATAAAAGTTAGACTCACATAATGAAGAGCACACCAAGGAACTACAGGCCATGCTAAGAAGTTGAGAAGCCAGTGAGTAACTTTGAGCAGAGAATTAGTACAATCTAATATTTATGTTATAGTCCTTAATATTTAGTGAAGACTCTGACACAATCTTGATAGATCATGAATTGGAGAGATGTGTGGGAGTCAGTGGCTAATTTTGAGCTTCCATTCCAGTTACCTGATGATAATCAGAATACAGATCGCTGGGCTCCACACTCAATAGATCTGAGGTAGGGACCAATAATTTGTATCCTTACAAGTTCCCAAGATCATGCTTATGTCCCTGTTCCAGGGACCAAACATCGGGAATCTCTGACTTAGGGCATGGTTCTGGGATGCAGTTAGAACCACCTGGGGAGCTTTTAAAATTGTGTGTTTCTAGGGCTCTGATTCTGGACCGATTAAAACAAAATTTAAAAGCATACCTGGTGTAGATGGTGTTGAGAGCACTATTGTATGGGCAGGTGTAAGAAGGTTGTAGTTATATCCCAAATAAGAGCCTTACTAGGGTATTAGGAATGGAAATGATGGAATACAACCAAGATATTTAGATATTTAATTGGTAAAATGTAGTAATGGAATTTGTCTAGGTAGTGAGAAAAGAGAAAAGAGTCGCAGAGAAAAGCATGTCAATTGTTGACTCCCTAGTTTCTGACTTGGGCAGATATAGGTTTATACGGTCTGTATTTATACTTCCTTTTAGAAACTGGGCAGAAAGCTTATGTATATAGGAAAAAACCCACTGATTTTCAAATGTCTAAGACAATTCTAATTTAAGCAACTTTATTTTTTTAAAGATTTATTTATTCGAGAAAGAGCATGAGTAAAAGGGGAAGAGAGAGTCTTTATTTATTTTATTTAAATTCAATTAGCCAATGTATAATACATCATTAGTTTTTGATATAATGTTCAGTGATTCATTAGTTGTGTATAACACCCAGTGCTCACCACAGCACGTGCTGTCCGTAATGCCCATCACCCAGTTACCTCATCCTCCCACCCACCTGCCCTTCTGCAATCCTCAGTTTGTTTCCCTGAGTCAAGAGTCTCATATGGTTTGTTTCCCTCTCTGATTTCTTTCCCTTCAGTTTTCCCTCCCTTCCCCTATTGTCCTCTCCACTATTCCTTATATTCCACAGATGAGTGAAACCATATGACAATTGTGTTCCTCTGATTGACTTATTTCATTTAGCATAATACCCTCCAGTTCTGTTGATGTAAATGGTAGATATTCATCTTTTCTGATGGCTGGGTAATATTCCACTGTATATATGAACCACATCTTCTTTATCCATTCATCTGTTGAAGGACATCTCGGCTCTTTCCACAGTTTGGCAGAGAGAGTCTTAAGCAGACTCCACACTGAGCATAGAGTCCAACACAGGGCTCGATCTCAAGACCCCGAGATCACAACCTGAGCCAAAACCAAGAGTCAGATGCTCAATCAACTGTGCCCCCCAGGCGCCCCTAATTTAAGTAAGCTTAAAGACAAAAATTAAACCCAATAGTTAACCATTTGCTTTTTAGCCTTCAGGATGGTTGTATAGTTATAAATTGAGCTCACAGAAACACAGCACACATACATACTTCATCATAGTGCGATACGGGATGGTGATACCATAGTTTGTTTATCTTGGCTAAATACAGAACAGGAAATAGTGTCTTCCAACAGGGAGAGCAATTAGAATAATCATTAATTAGGGTATTTGCAATTCCTTTGTGAAGGACTATTCTTTGTTAAATGAAATAAAGCTCTCTGCTTTGATTATAGTTATCATCTCGTGAAATATTGAATGAGTTTAGATTCCTAAAGGAAATTAGAAGTTAGGTAAAATTCACATTCGCTTAAAAACCCCTTGCACTGAAAGATACTGATTACTACAAATGAATATAGGAGAACATCATTGATTCAAAGAGATTATTACAGGTGACAAGTTTAAAATGAACCTTAACTGACAAATTGGAAAATATTTTTTCCCCACTAGAGACTGCTGTCAACTCCACGGAGTACATGCAAGGTCAAGTATTATCTGAACTCAGCTTACTTTATTGCTCCTGCTTCTGCTCTCACAACTCTCCTTCCCTCCTACTCCTAGCCCTTTAGCGCAAGGGTCCTAGGTGGGAGCCCCCAAACTACCAAACTCTCATGTTGGCAGGTGTATGTCTTCTTGAAATGGCTTCCCCTTGACCCCTCTTTACTGAAAACTTGATCACTTACAGTTAGTTTCCATTTCATCTCCAGAGGAAATCCTTTCCTAATCCCTCTCCCCAGGCCTCTTCAGGCCACTAGACTACAGCACGAGGCGAGGTACCATGTCAGAGAATTCCCGTGGCATCCCGTCTCACACTAAATGTTGTCAATTTATGTACTTTCCTATTAGAGTTCACATTCCTTGACAGCAGCCAGGTATGTTTGATTTATCATTACCGTGGCGGTAGTGTCATTTTATATGGTGTGCTCCCCACCCTATACCTAAAAATAAGCACAGGGCTTAGAACAGAAAGCTGTTCAGCTAACGCTTTTTTAAATAAATAAATATCGAAAAGCATATGAGGAGCAGAGCTCATTCTAACAATGACTACAGTTAATATTCTTCTTGTTGTAATACCAAGAAATCTATGATTAAGATGTTGGCAGAGTCGATTTCTTCTGAGGTCTCTCTCCTTGGCTTGTAGATACAGGCCATCTTCTCCCTCTGTCTTTACTTGATCTTTCCTCTTTGCATGTCTGTGTCATCTCTTTTTATAAGGACACTGGTCAATAGTTTAGGGTCCCCCCCATAATG
>NW_024423319.1:96568211-96600141 GCF_017311325.1 Ursus maritimus
GGGGGGGGCGCGGGAGGTGTTAGTCATCTATCCAGTTGGAAGGCTGGGTTTGGAATGCCAGACAGACTTTTTAACAATAATATGTCATGTATATAAAACAGCTCATGTCCTGGACAAGAGGGATGGTGATACCATAGTTTGTTTATCTTGGCTAAATACAGAACAGGAAATAGTGTCTTCCAACAGGGAGAGCAATTAGAATAATCATTAATTAGGGTATTTGCAATTCCTTTGTGAAGGACTATTCTTTGTTAAATGAAATAAAGCTCTCTGCTTTGATTATAGTTATCATCTCGTGAAATATTGAATGAGTTTAGATTCCTAAAGGAAATTAGAAGTTAGGTAAAATTCACATTCGCTTAAAAACCCCTTGCACTGAAAGATACTGATTACTACAAATGAATATAGGAGAACATCATTGATTCAAAGAGATTATTACAGGTGACAAGTTTAAAATGAACCTTAACTGACAAATTGGAAAATATTTTTTCCCCACTAGAGACTGCTGTCAACTCCACGGAGTACATGCAAGGTCAAGTATTATCTGAACTCAGCTTACTTTATTGCTCCTGCTTCTGCTCTCACAACTCTCCTTCCCTCCTACTCCTAGCCCTTTAGCGCAAGGGTCCTAGGTGGGAGCCCCCAAACTACCAAACTCTCATGTTGGCAGGTGTATGTCTTCTTGAAATGGCTTCCCCTTGACCCCTCTTTACTGAAAACTTGATCACTTACAGTTAGTTTCCATTTCATCTCCAGAGGAAATCCTTTCCTAATCCCTCTCCCCAGGCCTCTTCAGGCCACTAGACTACAGCACGAGGCGAGGTACCATGTCAGAGAATTCCCGTGGCATCCCGTCTCACACTAAATGTTGTCAATTTATGTACTTTCCTATTAGAGTTCACATTCCTTGACAGCAGCCAGGTATGTTTGATTTATCATTACCGTGGCGGTAGTGTCATTTTATATGGTGTGCTCCCCACCCTATACCTAAAAATAAGCACAGGGCTTAGAACAGAAAGCTGTTCAGCTAACGCTTTTTTAAATAAATAAATATCGAAAAGCATATGAGGAGCAGAGCTCATTCTAACAATGACTACAGTTAATATTCTTCTTGTTGTAATACCAAGAAATCTATGATTAAGATGTTGGCAGAGTCGATTTCTTCTGAGGTCTCTCTCCTTGGCTTGTAGATACAGGCCATCTTCTCCCTCTGTCTTTACTTGATCTTTCCTCTTTGCATGTCTGTGTCATCTCTTTTTATAAGGACACTGGTCAATAGTTTAGGGTCCCCCCCATAATGAACTCATTTTATTGCCAGGTGAACTGGGGAGACCCCAAGCCCTGGGGCTTCAACCCAGCCCAACTCAAAGATGTTCCCAAAGGTTTTTGGCCTCATCATGAACAAGAATTCAGGGACAGACACAGCACAGTGGATGATGGGCACAAGCGGGAAAGTTGATGAAAGCACTCCAGATGTGAGAGTGGGCGAGCTTGAGAGAGATAGAGTGTGCGTGAGCTACTTACTCTGGGTTTTGAGTTTCTATCTTTTATTGACAGTTGTGAACTACCAGGTAGAATATTCATTACTTGAGGTACTTGAGGTGGGGATTTCTTAGAAGCAAGGCTTCCTGCCTTTTCTTCCTTATTTGGTCACAGGTTTCCTGTCATGGCACCCGCCCACTATCTTGGGCCTGTCTGGGTTTGAGCCAGCTTCTTCTGGAATGCAGCCAGGACAGACCTCTGACCTTCCCTGTAGCCCGCCATGACTTCCTCTATGGGGGCCTCCAGGAATCCTTTTAGAATCTAACTAACTGCCTACTCCAGCAATTTAACCTTAATTACCTTTTTAAAAATATAGTCACATTCCGAGGTACTTGGGGGTTAGGACTTAAACATATAATGGGGGGCACAATTCAGCCTGAAATAAGGAATCATGTCAAAGAACAGTTTTGAGAGCAAAAGAGATTGGTGTCTGAGTGGAGTATGGGAAAAAGGAAAATGATTCTGGTCTTCCCTGTTCTCACTCTTCAACTGAACCAAACAGATCTATGGAAAATGGTCTCACAATCCTCTCAGGCAACTAGGATTCAGTTGCTCAAGAGGCTTTTTTCCCTGAGTTAATGAGGTCTGCCGATAGTGTGTTTGTACTGCAAATGAATCCTTTGTATAAGGTACAATTAGCAATTTGTAACCGCCAAGCACCAGAGGGCAAGAGAACTGTCGGGGAGTAAAGGGAAGGTAGTCAGAAAAGAAAAGGGGACTGGAAGGGTAGAAAAAAGAAAGAATGCAAAATACATTAACACATGAATAAACAAACATAAAGTACAAACCAGACCTATAAATACAAACAAACTGGCGGTGCCAGAGGGGAGGGGGTAGGGGAGGGGCAAAATGGCTGAAGGGCTTCCTACAGTCTTCCGGTTACGGAAGGAATAAGTCACTATACTATCATAGTCAATGATATTATACTAGCTTTGTATGGTGGCAGGTGGTAGCTACACTTGTGGTGAGCATTGCATAATGTATAAACTTCTCGAATCCCTATGCTGTACACCTGAAACTAACGTAGTATTGTGGGTCAACTACACTCAAAAATTAAATTGAAAAAACGGTTTGGTTTTTTTAAGTTTATTTGAAAATGTATTAAGGAAAAAAATGCTTGAAGAAGATTGAAGATCTTAAAAGATGATGTTAATTGACAGAGGGATAGTCAGAAAGATATGACCAAAGGAAACCTGGTATTTGGTCTACAGTTTTCGCTTGTTCACTAGTACGACACCCCGTGGTGAATAACAAGATCACAGACCATCACAGCAGGAAAGGACCTGGAGAAGATGTTCTAACCCCTCATTTTACAGTTGTCAAAAGTGAGATTCCAGATCTCAAACCTAGTTAGATACAAAGCTAAAACTAAGTAAAACTCAGGTGGTTCATAGCCGGTGATTTTCACATCATACTACACTGCTATATAGTTGTATGGTTAGAAAAGGTCTCTGGCTTAAGAGGGTCAAGGTGGTATCTTATGCCACTTTTATAATTCCCACAGCTTCATAAAGAGTAATAAATTCATTTGACTGCAGATTCGCTATTCAATAGTTATTTATGCACATATGTAATCATCCGTGTATATGCATATATAGTGTTAGATCCATATAAGCATGTATTTTTACAGACATCATGCCTGCTTTTAAAAAAAATCTCTCTAGCAATCGCCTATCTACCAATTTTCTATATATGCAGAAACAGAGAACAGAATTAGGAAAGATCGGGGAAATTAGTAAGTCAAAACCATCTCTCCGAGAATTACAATAGATAAATTTCAAAAGCCAATAACAGGGCCTGTGTGTTAATCCAACCTCAACCTTCGCTCCACTCATACACCACGTGTTCCAGCTATGCTAAACCACTTTATATTTCTAGAAAGTGCCATCCTCCCTTTCATCTCTGCATTTGTACATGCACCTTTGTTTGTCCTCTTTCCATTCTTGTTCACACAGTAAGTTACTGAATTTTCCCTGACTAGATTTCCTTTGACTAAATTTTCTCTGATTCATATTCCTACATTTCTCTTAGACGGAGTTGGGTATAGTCTATTGGTGCCTTAAGTATATATCTAAAACAGAAGCTACCATATTGTGGAAATGATTCACTACCATTTATTACCACTTTATTATACTACATATAATGCAGAAAATGTAAGCCCCTGGTGGCCAAGAAATATGGAGGCGACGCTGGGAAAGAAATAGTTACAGAATGATTATTGCGATAACTATAGAGCTTTACGCTTACTGGCATAAATATATTTTTGAGTCCTATTTCTACTTTCAGCAATAAATATTGGTGGATACTCTTTGTTAAAAGCACTGTATGTCCTAGAAATATTCTAATGTGTTACAGGGATTGAACAGTCAATGATGTTAAATGGTTTTGAGATTTAAGGAATAGCTTCCATTTTTTAAGCTTTTCCTTATAAAGTATACTTTGTTAAGCTCACCTTAAGCTATGAGTATATGGCTTTCCTGTAACTTTGACGAGATATATGGAAATAAGATATGTGGAAATGAAAGCAAAACATTGTAAACAGGAGTTGATAGGATTTTTAAAATTAGGCCATCATATCTTATTTTTTTCTTAAGCTACTGGAATATTTTGTTAGTATTATAAGAAAACTTTCCCTCTGGAAAACAAATCTTTGAGATTGTTAACTTAGAAACATGTCAGACAAAATAAAATTTCAGTCATAATTAGCAGTGGACTACACTCTGGATTATTTCAGTATTCCTATTTGTACCTTCCAACCTTTCTCCATTGAGTATTATAAAATTTTTAATTATATCTAAAAAAATTTAGTTTAAGATGAGAATAGACTTCAGTATGGAAAAATATTTTAGAATACTTCATTTAGAAGTTCCTGGACTAACACCACTATGTTCCCACTTTCCTGAAAAACCTGGCTTAACCTTAACTGTATAAGCATTGATTGCAACTTCATTACATTTATATTTGAGCTCTGTCTATTCCCATTTCCCTTGAATTCTATGACAATAGAGATCTTGTCTTAGCCATCCTCATATCTCTTACAGCAAAATAAATCTCATTTGTACGGAAGATATAGAATTGAGAGTTCGAGATGACAGAATAAAAAAAGATAATAGATGGAAAGTATGCCTATAGTCTAGGCCAGACTTATAGAGGATATAGACTTAGAGAGGAAGAGGAAGGGATTCAACAGGGTGAATCATACTTACTTGATAAGTGGTCGGTAAATTGTGGCAGATGAAGAAAAAGGAAAGGACAACACGGTAATGATCCTTAAAGAGTGTTCCGTGGAACGCTAATTATTCAGTATTTTTCCCTCTGGTTTTCCCCAGCCCTGGAGAAAAAAACAAAAACAAAAACAAAACAGGTCGCTTAGTGCTGTAAGTTAAGGAATTGCTGCTTACTGCCTTACCCTCTGAGAGCTTCATAGTGCACATGCAGGGAACTTTGGAATCCTTCAGTAAAGATTCCTTCTTAACCTGGTTTCTCAAACTCATTTAGTCCTGGAACTCCTTTCACATACAGCCAGTAAAAGCCAACGTATCTAATGCTTTTTGAAAACTATTTTGGGATTCTTAAAAATAGCTAATCAGCCTGCATAATTGGAAAGATGATGATAATATTAGCAGCAGGAAAATCAGAAATAGGATCAAAATTAGAGAGCAGTGGGAAGAGGTTGTTTGTTTTGAGACATTCACATGGAATTGGGTAAAGGATATCCAGGTAGGTGGGTAAGACAAGGTTTTGGAATGAAAGACTGAACCTAAGAAAAGGGTAAGCCTAGAGAGAAATATTTGGGGATCATCCACATGGTGCTGGTAGTTGAAATTATAAAAGAGAACAAGATCGCTAAGGGAGAGAATATAGTCCCAAAGAAAGGATAAGAGAACCCTGAGGGAGTACAGATGTGTGCCTCTTTTAATTCTCAGGAGCAGATCATGAAGAATGAATCATCCCCATTTTAGAGATGAAAAACTAAAGCACACAGAATGTATGCAACTTCCTCAAGGTCACATAATGGTTAATTGGCAGATGGGAGATTTTGAACTCCGCTCTAAAATTTGCTCCTGAGTTGGTTTTCATATGTATGTAACTAATACAGAGATACTTAACAATGTTTTTTTCCTATTATTTAATTATGATATGTTAGTCATCATACAGTACATCCTTAGTTTTTGATGTAGTGATTCATTATTTGCGTATAACACCCAGTGCACCATGCAATACGTGCCCTCCTTACTACCCATCACCGGGTTAAAAATGTTTTTGTAGAAGCACAACAACCATATCATTTTATAGGATTGCCTTTTTAATTTTTTTATAAAGATTTTATTTATTTGAGACAGAGAAAGAGAAAGTTCGTGAGCATAAGGCAAGGGACAGAGGAAGAGGGAGAAGCAGACTCCCCACTGAGCAGAGAGCCTGCCGTGGGGTTTGATCCCAGGACCCTGAAATCATGACCTGAGCCAAAGGCAGCCGCTTAACCCACTGTGCCACCCAGGCACCCCTAGGATTGCCTCTTTTAATCGTGTCTTTGAAATGCCATACATTTTTAGTTACTGGCCCAAGAGGAAGATACAATAGATTATTTTTGGCTAACAGTGCCCTTATTCATGAGAGACACATAATTATGAACCAGGCTGATCTCTGCACAATACTGGTTCCCTAAGAAAAAGTCCTTGCGATTGCATCTGCCATTTTGAATTTGGGTTGCTGTTATGGGGATAAAAATTAAAATGGGAAATAAAATATCAATTTTCCTTTCATTATTATTTTATTTATTGTTTTTCACTTCAGGCGTATGAAATTACGTTTATAGAGACACATTAAAAAGCTTTCTCTAGACAATTATCTCACACAATTAAGCAATTCTTTCAAATGACTTCGTGCGGAGATAAAACAGTTCTGTAAAATCAAGGTTTGGCTTTGCTTTTGTTTGACCTGTATTCCTTATTAACTTTATATCTGCACATTCTTTTTCCAAGTATATTTCATATATAAAAGCTCATGTCAGTTCACAACAAAATATCATTTTACAAAGAGGACACTGGTTTTTACTGCTGTCGTGATAGTGATGCCTGAGAGTATGATACAAATATGTCCATACTTCAGTTTACAAATTACAGAAAGCAAGATCTAATGTAGAATAGTTTCTTTCATTTAAACACAACTTTCCACCTGGAAATGACACAAGCCCATTGAAATTACACCGGCATGTGGTGAAACTGCACACACGCACGCTCCCAGACATAGGAGCCTTGTGCATCAGTATTCAGCAAGGGTAAAATAATGCACACCATTGAATATCAGACTTCAGGGCTCCCTTTCCTAGCTTCCTTTAAACTGTTAAAACACAATAGTCTGTTTCTTCCTCCTTTCCGCATAGATCGTGGTACCTGCCAGTCTTTATATCACAAGCATTCACTTTCCTCCTGTTTTTCAGCACAGTGGTAGCAATGGCCATGACTTTTAGGCTTAATGAAGTGAAGGATATATCGTGAATGAATTAAATCCCCTGTTTTCTTCATGGAAGGAGTTGCAGAGTGTTTCTGCTTATTCCTTTTTCCGTAGGTACTAAGAAGGAAAATCTCATGGCTTCAAGGTCTAGAACTAAGTGAGACGTAGAAGTTCAAACAGGAGAGGAACTGTGAAAGTCACGGAAACGGAGACCTTTGAGCAAGATGATGAAAGCCGCAGGTGGCTTGGGGACCACAGGAAACAGAGTGTGGGGTCGGGTTGAGTAAGCAGTCAGACAGGAGGCTGGTGGAGCCCTGGTACCACTCTAAAGTCTCCGTGCTCTCAGCACTTGCTCTCATGGTGCTGCTGAGCTTTGGCGGAGCGCCTACCCCAAACCTAAAAATAGCCAAGTATGGCTCTTCTGTAGTGGCAGCCAGAGGCGCAGCTGTGTGGAGACTGGCTATCTTTCTCCTTGGCTTTGACAAAGAGCTGTGGGTCGGTGGGTCCGAGTGCACACCTGTTTAGACAGCAAGTGCTGAGTTTAGTTGTCAACACTGCTGAAGGTAATTTCAGACTTTCATTCCAACAGATCAGTTGGACTATAGGAAATGCTTCTCCTCTTCTAACTCCCCTTCCTTGCCCAGACAATACATTTTTCTCAAGCACATTTTAGAGTGATTGCCAGCAAATTTTTTTAAATTATCCAACCAATAAATCAATCCCTTATTTAAGTGATTCAGAGGAGTTTTATTTCCTTATTTAATTTAGTAAAATTTAAGAGCTTTAAATATACTTTTGGAAATACTCAGGAAATAATGTTTTCATTGCTACAAATGTAAAGATCATTGCCCTTTAATTCATTATATAAAAATATCACCTCTACAGTTTTTAGATTCTAGGATATTCGGTTTAAAACTAGGATTTGGATTGCATATATTTTTGCAAAAAAAAAACCCTCATTCTTAATTTCTTTCAATTATGCTACAAATTAAAACATTGGGGTGTGTTAAAGGTTCAAATTGTAGCACCTGATAAAGGTTTATTGTTAGCCTCATACAATGACTTTAATCACAAAAATTTAGTTTTTCGTGGGCATATTTTTCTTGATAGGCTTCTTTCTCATACAAACTGTACGAATTAAAATATAAATATTTGTTAATTGTTGAATCTTGTAAATGTATTAAGGTATAACTGATGCCCTTATGCAAAGTAGGAAAATATTCATTCTGTGATATCAATTGCAGAGTGATTTTTTCCTCTTCTCCTTTTCTGCTTGCTCTCATTGACATGTGATTAAATCATTGTTCCTAAATTTGCCAGTGTGACTAAGAATCAGAAATCAGAGAAGTAGTTTTAAACATTTTTATTGTACAAAAGGCAGTATCTTTCATCAAATGAAAATAAGTACAGCCTTCTCTTTCTTTGAATCTATTGAAGATATGACTTCTGTTTTGGATTGTGCTTAAGGTTTTGTGATTTTTTTAATACAGCAATACATTCTGGGGTATGGTTTGCTGACAGTATTTTCCACACTAGTCACTGGTTTAGCTGTAAATAGAGGCTGATTATTGCATCTGGGGAATACACATTAGAAACGATTGGCATTTCTGGTTCATATATAGGTGGAGAAATACTCTGCCAGATGGGCATTTATTTACTTACTTATTTATTTATTTCCAGAAATAACAGGCAATGTATGAGAAATTGTAGAAAATACTGTGTTGGCAGTTGTAAGCAGGAACTCACAAAGGATGAATGGAGCTAATGTGCTGAGAGTTCTTTTTGTTTTTGTTTTTGTTTTAATTTTAATGACCAACATAGTATTTTTTGAAACATCTGTGGATTAATGTTCATGCCAAAGGGAATTACATTTTTTCAAGCAATTTGGTCATTACAGTAGCTCTGCAGATAATGATAGCATATAGCGAATTTTGAGCACTTACTTTCTGCCAAGTACTGTGGTGGGAGCTTTAAATACATTATATGAGTGCATTTTTAGAACAAGCCTGCAAGGGAGCTATTATTATTCCCATTTTACAGATGAGGAATTCTGAGTCAGAGCTAGGCTTTAAAACCCAGATTTCCTGTTTCAAAGCTCTTGCTATTATATACCACAGCATCAAACTACACCCGAGGTTTACCAGCTGACCCTAATTGCTTTGTTCCTGAAATGAATTGACTATAAAATAAAACCCACTGGGGGCGCCTGGGTAGCTCAGTTGGTTGATCATCTGCCTTCAGCTCAGGTCATGATCCCAGGGTCCTAGGATCGAGCCCCGCATCGGGCTCCCTGCTCAGTGGGGAGCCTTCTCCCTCTCCCTCTGCCTGCAGCTCCACCTGCTTGTGCTCTCTCTCTCTCTCTCATTCAAATAAATAAATAAAATCTTTAAGAAAATGTTACCCATTAACAGATCGAGAAACCAGTCATATTTTTTTGTAGTTTTTGTTTTTTTCCAGTCCTGGGGTTATATAGATACCAAGTTGAATCTAACTTGTTTCCAGATTTAAATGTTTCCAATCATTTATTCATCAAAGTCAGTTAACTGGACCCAGTGATCTTAGATCTTAAAAAAAAATGGTCATGTGATTCAACTTTCTCACTTCTCAAAAAGGAAACCAAGGAGCTGAAAGTTTAAATAATTGGATCAATTTCATTTTTAGTCAATTACATCATTAGAATCTAGGTCTCTCTATCTCTTAGTCCCAGTAAATACACACATACATAACTGTAGGTTAGAACTATCAGTTATAAATGACAAAAAAAATAACAAACTATTTTAAGAAAAAAAAAAGAGCTTTACTAGCTTATATAATTAAGAAGTGAAGAGGTCTGACTTACTTCAGGTATATTTAGATTCAGGAGTTCAAGTGATGCCCCCTGGCATATACTCTCACCCTCTCTTAGCTGTACTTTCTAGTCTCTTCTTGGGCATTCTCTGTTAATATGATATCCATATTAGTTTTGGGCTTATATTATTGTGCCACATTTCCAATAGAAAATAAAAACTACATTCTCCCCAACAAAAGACCTGGGATTAGCTTTGATGGACTCTGATAAAAATCACCCACACATTCCTGAATCAATTAACAGTTTGGGAGTGCAGTGTCCTGATAGGGCAGGTTTCATTATATGCCCACCCCAGAAGGAGGAAGAGAAGTAAGCCCTACTCAGCATCATCTGAGAAGAGTAGGGGTATAGGCCAAAACAAAGAGGGTAGTGAAGAAGAAAGTGGAATGGATAGTAGGTATAATAAAACTGTAATATAGTTGTACCCAGTACGACATGTGTGGGTGAGTTTGTACTCAACAACCTTCAAAGATGAAGAACAAATATTGCACTTCTGATAATCACAAATTGATACCCTTCTGTTTTGGGTAATGATTTCTGTAGTCTAGGATTATAAGAAAGTATTTTGTTCATAAAGAAAATATTTGGAGGTAGAATAGATTGTTTGAGGAAGCTATTCAAATATTACATTCATATAAATAGAACCATGTTTGTTTTACCTTAAAAAGTATGCAATAAATATGATTACCTCAAAGATTTGTTTGATTATTTATTATTTAGATGTTTAAACAGGTGACCTATATCCTTAGAATAATTGACAATGGAGAAGAGTAATGTGGTACTATTTTAGGTGATCCTAGATTTCTCAGATTATAGTAGTTTCAGTATGCTAATTTGCTTTGTTTTTTGACTAGTCAATCGTTTGTTTTTGAATCTTTGCATGACCTACTACCTTTTACTGAGATTCTAAATTAGGCACATAAATGTAGGAATTGCATAGAAACATTTCTACAAGCAACCTTCTTTTTCTGTTAAATTTGTCATCTGAAAACCCAAATTCAATTTCGTATTTCAATATCTAACACTGATTATTCTGGTAGTTACATTAAATCCCCCATTTAGCAACTGATAGAAGTTATTGATTTGAAATTTCCATCCTTGGGATGCCTGGATGGCTCTGTTAAGTGCCTGCCCTGCTCAGATCATGATCCCAGGGTCCTGGGACTGAGTCACACATTGGGCTCCTGGCTCAGCAGGGAGAGTCTGCTTCTCTCTCTGCCCCTCCCCCCGGGCTTATTCTCTCTCTCTCTGACAAATAAATAAATAAAATCTTTTTACAAATTAAATTAAAAATAAATAAATAAATAAAATTTCTATCCTTTAACAGTACATGTTTATCATTTGAACTCAAATCTTGATGATCCCATATTGATTGTTTTAGATAAGTTCAGGCTGTACTCTCCTATTCCATAAGTATTTCAAAATGCAGCTTTTCTTATTCTGTTAAAATTTTAATGAGCTATACCCTATATATTAAAGTCTAAAGTATCTCTTAAGGGTAAGATTTAATCATAGTCACAATGGAATATTATTCAGCCATTAAAAAGAATGAACTCTAGCCATTTGCAAAAACAAGGATGGAGCTAGAAGGTATAATGTTAAGTGAAATGAGCCAGTCAGAGAAAGACAAATACCATATGATTTCACTCACATGTGGAATTTAAGAAACAAAACAAATAACCAACGGGGAACAAAATAAGAGAGAGAGAGAGAAACCAAGAAACAGACTCTTAACTCCAGAGAACAAACTGATGGTCACCAGAGGGGAGGGGGTGCAGGGATGGGTCAAATAGGTGATGGGATTAAGGAGAGCCCTTGTTGTGTTGAGCACAGGGTGATGTATGGAATTGTTGAATCACTGCATTGTATACTTGAAACTAGTAGGACACTGTATCTTAACTAACTGGAATGAAAATGAAAACTTAAAAAAATTAATCATAGTCGTGTCCCCTCATTTCAAGGCTACGGGTATCAGTCTGTTTGGCAATAAACACTATTTGGCTGCCTGAGGGTCCATTAACTGACCTTGAGTTGAAATCTGAGCTGCCTGAATCATGTGACTCTCAACATTCTGTTTTTATTCCAGTGGTAATGAATACCTCGCATTCAGAGAGTCTAGAGTGACTTAGAAAAGAGTTGGTACTTTTCAAAGAAATGCACCAGTAAAAGTTACATGATGCTTTTCACTTGAAAGCAAGCAACTGGTTCTTTATTATGGCAGAGCAGTCTAATTTAATTTGCACTTGAGTGATGAAAATGTGCTACATGTTTGCATTAATTTATGAGATTTTGTCTGGCTGGATTTTAATATATTTATAAATGCTTTGTTTCAAAATAATAATGGGATATTTTGACAATGTGCTTTTCTCATTGTATGGAAAAGTATGAGGTTCAACAAAAAGTGATAATGGTAAAGTTCACATTCTGAGTACGAAAAACATGGCTGCATTAGTTAGGATCGGATTTGGCTACAAGTAACAGAATACCCCAAATGGTGTTTTATTAAGTAAGAGAGATTTATTGTGCTGTCACAGAAAAGAGGTCCAGTTGTAAGCAGTATGTTGCTGGTGGGGCGGGGCCGTAGTCCTCAGGGATCCAGGAACCTTCCTTCTTGCTGTAGTACCTTCCATCCTCAATGTTACCTCGTGGTATAAGATGGTTGCTGGACCTCCAGCCTCTTTCCAGGTGGCAGAAGGAAGGAAACCAGCAGGGTGAAAATAGGTAATGCCCAAGTTGAGTCAGCTCCCTTTGACCAGTTTTTCCCCAAATCCCACTGGAAAACTTTGCTTGGTTCCACTTGTAGTAGACAGTATCAAAATAGTCCAATTCATTCTTTCATAGCAATTGATGCTGAAAGCTTTGCTACCATCTCTAGTAACAATAATTTAGATCATTCTGATTCCCATTCTCCAGAGGTATAAATCCATGTCTTTAAGTTTTTACTAAATATGCATGGATTTTAGCTTAAGCTTTCCTAAATTCCAGTTTGGAACTCTTGGAGATATTGATACATGTCTTCACATTTTGTCCAATAAGCTGTATGAGTACTTTTAACCATAAATTCAGATACATTTTAGTACTGTGATACTTTAAAAAATGTAAAATATCTCCCTTTGTAAACTATTAAAACAATTTTTTTTACTCTCTTTTGTGGCACTAGTGATGTTGTACCCAAATCACCTTTAGTAAGTCAGTGTACCCATCCCTAAACTGATGGGAGTGCCCACTGCTCACAGCGGTCTCCTTCTCTGGAGATTTTCCTCGTCCTGCAAGGAGCCATGCGCCTGGAGGCTACATGTTTTCCATCCCAGGTCCGCTTGAAGTTAATACTGTCTGATGGGAGTGTACGAAAGCCCAGCCCCTTAGGGACAAGTTGGGACCAACTTTTTGGTGCAGTTTGTACTCAGGAGCTCCCTCCAGAATCATGTTGAACTCATTGTGTGACTGGTATCTCATCCTTGTTTAGTTTTCCCCTGCCCTTATATTGACCCCTTTATACCTCTTATCCTTTGTGTACTTACTCAGTATATCACTTTTGCAGGTATGCCTATCTCAAGCTGTGCTAGTAGGAACTCTAACCTAAAGATAGAGTCTTAATAAGAAGCCAAAATTGCCCAATCATACTTGCCATTCAACATATGATGAAATAAAACTTTCCTTTAATTTATCGTAAAAAGAGAGGTGAGAGACATTTTAGTATAGCTGAAATGATTCAGGAGGATTATGAAACTTTATTTTTATGTCTCCATTTTAACTTTTCTACCATTGGGAATCTAATGGTCCCTTCTGGTTTAAAATATTTGTGATTCTATACTCTGTTTTGCACATACCAGGTAGCTTCTGGAAAGTAATAACCTAACTCATAGCTTTGGCCATAACAACTTACACAGAGTAAATGCGCAAAATATAGCCATTACACTAAATTGATCCATTAAAATTTATGTTCCTTCTTTGATAACCTCTCCATAATTCTGCACATATCTCTGTGCAAAGTTGAGAAATTACATGTAGTAATAAAAAAGGAAGACAAAAATTGCATGAACCTCTATATATATGATACATGTTTAGGTGTATATTTCTGTGGAGGATAGGACATTGGGAATTCAGTTGGAGGTCCTCGGTTATTAGTTTTACTTGGAGGAGCAGGTGGTCTAATGGCAAGGGTTTGTTGAATGTGGATGATAGGAAGTGATGGAAAAATAGCCTTTTGCTGGATGCATCAAGAAATTATAATCTTACCAAAATTATCAGTGACATAACAAATGAAAAAAATTGACATTTGTTTTTTATATCAGTCCCTCCCTACTTACTGCCCCTCCACTCATAAATGCTATTTCATCAACACCTCTTTCTCTCACTCACTCATAAACACTCACACACTCACATACTTCTGTAATCATCTGTCAATGCCTGTGTGCCTCTTCTCTGGTGAGCCATGAAACCCACGTAGGAAACTGCATCTTCTAGATACTTCTAACAGCAGGGTCTTCTTGTTGATGTAAGCTCTGTGCCCTATTTCATATGAGTTTCTATTTATATAAAATATTTGTTCTTCTGACTCAGGGGAATTTTCAGGACACACACCTCTTGACAGCCTGAATTAGTTCAAGTCTAATTCAGAAACAGAACCGTCAGATTAGAAATCTTGGAGCTAAAAAAAAATACTGAACAGAAACAGGGTGTGACATGGACTCATGCAAAAGAAGACTAGGTAACAAGAGTTACTGATACATGAGAATCTTGGCAAGGGGTGAAGCGGGTGTGGAGAGGGGGTTGACTTGGACTGAGTAGTTGAAAATTAGGATGGTTAGAGAAAAAGTTAATCTTCATGGATGGAAATATACAACACTGAAAGCTGCACTTTGCTACCAGGTGATGTTCAGGTGGTATGAGGTGAATGACTAATGAGCAAAAAATAATAAGATTGATTTTAAAATACTAAATGGTGGAAGCAACAGGAGTTTGAAGGGTGGCTGCTTTGGAAGAGCTCCATATGTGAGCAACATTGAAGAGAGAGAATATCAGGTTTATAAATGGAACCGAATAAAGTTCTAGATCTCTATCAGATCTTAAAATTCTACAGTTCTTCAAATCAGGCCATCCATACTATCAGTTCATGGATAAGGAACCTGAGGTCTGCAGAGTATTAGATGGCACGCCGAAGACCTCAGAACTGTTAATGGCATGTTAGACCCAAACTCATCATGTGAGACTGGTGAAGGGATCTACAGTTCAAAGTCCAGCTCTACCATTTATTTGTTATATAGTATATATGTGCCTCTGTGTCCACATCTGTAAAATAAGGAAGATCTCTACCTTTCCCAAAAATGTTGAGTATAAATAAAGGGGTCACTGCAAGTAATGTGATTATAAAAGAATCTGACATAAATGCTCATTCAGTGTTAGCTGTTATTCTCGTCCTTTGTTCTTAGATGCGTTGGCAAAGGGCTCTCAGGAATGACAGCATCAAATGGCTGCTTCTGCCACTTCATCTTTTTAAGACTCTAAGCAGGTTTCCCCATATCTCTGAGCTTTAGTTTCCTCACCTATAAAATACAGGGGGAAAAAAGTGGCCCCTCCTCATCTCCTCATCTGGTTGCCATGAGGATTAAATGAGATAGCATATGAAAAAGTCTTAGCATGTAATGTCTGGCACATAATTTGCAGTAAAGAAAATAATAATTTTTCTTATATTTGTTTACCTTTCATAGTTAACTGTAAATTGAGTTGAATGAGTATTCACTTGTTCAAAATGCAAGATAATATGTCTCCCAGCTCAATCGGTGAGGAAACTGAGTCTAAAAGAGTTGAAATGTCTCCCTTAGAAGTATTAAGAGGCTAATCCATGTTTCAAACACATATCTCATTCTCAAGTCCATGTTATTTCTACTTCTTTCCTGTAAAGTGAAAATAATATTCCCTAAATAATAATATTGTTGTGGACATTGAATGACATAAATAGAAAGTGCATAGCGTATAGCAGGTACTTAATAAGTGATTCCTGTCACTAGAGAAGATATAGATGTTCCTCCTTGATTTAGCCCCTGTGTTACCAGCCAAATGCCCTAAGCACAATAGGAGAAAATTGGCCTAATGTGTTGAATTTCGGGCAGCAATCTTGATTTCTGTCCTAAATCTCACTCTCGAACTATGACTTAGCTCTTCAGTTCTCTTCCAGTGATGAAGGGTCCTTCCATTGTCCCTCAAATGGAGTGATTTCAAAAGCACTGTAGGAAGAATGCTCTTGAGTTACTTCTGTACACTAAGAGCCAAGGTGTCATAACTTCCACGAGAAGGGGAGGAACACAATTTCCTCTGTCTCTCCTCTGATAATTAGGTGGGATCTTTGATTGTTCTGACGACCCAACAGAGAATCTCTGATACAGAAGCTAGATGTACCTCATCTTCACAACTCCTCTCACATCAAAGGACAGTAGCCTTGAGGAACAATGTGTGATGCTCGATAGCCTTTGGGGATGGGTGGCAGGAAAATGGAGAAAGAAAGCTAAGCTGACCCTGAGGGAAGTTATCAAATTTTCTGTGGCACTTTGTGGCTGCCGATTTGGGACAACTGCCTTGCAATGGAGATCTCACTGCTGGCTTTATTTAGCTTCCTTTGGAATATGGTTAAGATTGGAGGTCCCATGACTCAAAGCATGGCAACCTGAGAATACTTCTGCTCTCCCCTTTTTTTTTTTCAAAACAGATCATTAGGCATGACAGAATTTCATGCATGAATTTCATGACAGGGCTTTCTCACTTTATGCTATCATTGAAATAGCTGTCCCTAATGTCAGTTCTTTTTCTTATTTGAATCCTACTCTAAATTCACCCTATCATTTAAAAAGTTTTTCCTGACTTGACAATTAACTCACTTTCATGACTGAGCTTAAGTCTTAATTCTTTAGTCAAGTTCTCCTTGACTGCCCCAGTACAAATGGTTATCGCCTTCCCCTAAACTCTTCTTCACCGTTCATCTAGTTGCTGTATTGCGTCAGGTTAACATATGCAGATATAAGCATTATCCATCTAGACACGCCCACAGTCCAATTTCAGATAGATGCCACATTCAAACAAACAATAGTCAAAGGAAAATTTAGCAACCATGTATGTAAATTTCTCGAGAATCTAAAAGTAGATATCAGAATCTACAGCAGCATTTATTATAATATTCCTGCCTTCCTCCATTTTCTGGCTCCTTGAATTCGCGGGAGACTTTCATTTCCCAATGCCGGGGAAACTCTCCAGACCTCATCACCACCCCTTACTTCAGTAGCTTGCTTTAACTCTGCATATTCACAGAAGAGCCACTCCTGACAGGTGAGTCTCCAAAACAGTTAGCAGTCCCTTTGAGAAGAGTGAGATGTCTTCGCTCTGGCTGTTTTTTCCCCCGTGATTGGCAACCAAGAGGACTGCTGTCAGTCCTCCACTCCCAATTCAAAATGTAATTTTTTGTAGTTACTGAGCCTGTTATATATGTACATTTTTCTATGCACAGCTTATTCTGCAACCAGATTTTCAAGTCCTTAGAAATAGGAGCTAATTATTATTCATCATCGCTGCTCCTCTCCCTCTGCCCTCTTATTTTCTAACACAGTGTGGTGAATTTTTAGGACTTTGTAGGTGAAGCGCTCAGCAGAGGTTGGTGAATCGTAGAACAAACTGTAAGAGTCATCTGAACTCACTGTAGTATTAGGCATAATAATAGAAACCTAAATAGACTATGATAAATCAGGACTTTTTCTTTACTCTTCGCAATATTTGATTGCCAAGTTCTTTTGAGAATTCCAGTATCTGACATTGGTATCGTTCCATCAACCTTATCATTCCCAGCTGATATTCTATTAAGCTGGTGTGAATGGACTACTGTTGGTGAGATAAGATTATGCCTAAATAGAAGATTATGTCTAAAAGAAGCAAAAGTAATGAATGCACACATTCTACCATTGAGAAGATACTTTAAACTGTAATTTTTCATTCTTTTCTCTTCCATATCTCTGTTGCATTTTGGGGGGGGGGGGCGCAAAACATCATAAAGGTTTCTGTTCGTCAAGTCACAGACTTGGGGACATGAAACACAAACAACTACTTTTTGATCATAATACTTAAACATGACAGCCATTTGGCCAATCTCTAAATACATCTAAATTTCAAATTAGTGGTTTTTAACTGGTAGGTGATCATGGACCCTTTTAAAAATCAAATGTGAGCCCTGAATCCATACTCCAAGTAATGGTATATACACATAAAATTTTTGCTTAGAATTTAGGAGATGAGTAGACCTCTGAACTTCAAGTTAAAAACCTTGTCTCTAAACTTAGAGACTAAATTATAGAAAACTGAGTTATAGAAAAAATAGCATGTTGAAGTAAAGTTTGGGACTAATGGACATGGTTTTACTAATAATGACATGGGGCTTTACTAAATCTTGAGTTTTTCCTATTTAAAAAAAAATAAAAATATTTGTTAAGTCTGATAGTAAATTCTAAAGTCCCTTCTAAGTAAATTAAGTTTTTATGCCTTTGAAGAAGAATGATGTTGATCGGTTCCACCCTATGGCAAGCATCTGAATATATATACATGCAGGCACTTTATCCTTCCTCTTTAAAAAAAAATAATAATAATTCTATTCATTCTTGGAAAAAACTTAATTTGCATGCATGTGTGTGTCCTATTAACTATTATGTGATTAAGTCCCTTTGGTAGACACAGAGTCGACTGTAGACTAAACATGTTTTTAGTGCTTGGGCAAAGACTACTAATGTGTCAAATGCAGAATAAGATCTTAACTGATACTACCTTGGAAGTGTAATCTCTCTCAGTAGTGTTTATTTCATGAAAATTGATTCTTTTAGGCTGTTTGAGAGACCAGAGTTTTATAGGTATGCCTAGGGGTGGTGGACATGGAATGGAGAGGACCAAAGCACCCTTTGCCTTTGTTCTGTGTTCTCGCTTTTATTTGTTGTTGGTTGCTATATAGTTTATCACCTACAATATAATAGGGTACTACGTACATGTTATTTCGTTCCCGCACCAGCTTCTGTCATTTCTTCCTTCATATATGTGTTTACTTCCTCTTACGTTTTGTGGGATAAAAATCCAAATCTCTATTGAAAACAGTGTTTCTGACTCTTCTGATTTGATAAAGTACAGCAGAAAATTACATGATTTGTTTCTTAATTATTTTGCATGATTCACTAAAAGTACAAAGTAGGTGTTTGGGGGTTCCATGTGGGGATGCATAATGACATCCCTAGAAGGAATTGATTTCAAGGGTTTAAGAATAACGTATGAGTAGATTTAAAAAAAGAACCAGGACAATATTACAGGCTGTAACCAGAAGTAAAAAAAAAACTGCAAAAGAAATAGCTTTAGAGGTCTCAAATCTGCTTTCAAAATGCTGGGATCTAGTTCTCGTAAATTAGAGTTCTCAGTAAATGTAGGACAAGTCCCAGCTGTACCATAGCATTAACATTAAAACTAAGACATATCTTGCATCTACTTCTCCCTTAAATCCCCAGAGGTTTCAGACAAGAGAGCAGGTCAAAATGAAGTCCCCTACCACTTCCTCTTCCCCAGTAAGCAGGTCTCATCTGCTGTATTTCCATTTTGAGGCACTTCGACATCTGAGAGAGATAGTTTAAAGAGAAAGTACTCAATCCATCTGGTCTGGGTTTTCCAAAATTACAGAAGTTATTTCAGTATCATTAAATTTGTTAAACTCATGCAATAAAATCTGGAGAACTGTGACTCATTAGGGAAGGGATCCACTAATGTGCACTTTGATGCCTTAAATATAAACTTACATGGTCTCCATTTCTTCAAAGATTTCTATCAATTTTCTGGCTTAACTGAATCCTGGCCCTTCTTTAAAGATAAGATTTTCCTGAAACACCTCAGGTTTTTCACACACACAAAAAATCAATATCATTGTTAAAACTCTAGAAATACTGGTAAAAATTAAAAGATGGAGATACCACTATAATATCAGGAATGACACTACAGATCCCTACAGTCATTAAAAGGATAAGGGAAACTATGAACAACTTTATGCAACAGTTTTACTTAGAAGTACCTCAGTTTTTTGAAACCCCAAACTATAGAATTCAAGCAAGATGAAATACACAATCTGAATAGCCCTATAGCCAATGAAAAATTGGATTTGTAGCTAGAAAACTCCTCAAAAAGGAATTCATTACAGTATCACTTCAAATGTTTACACAGAAATTAGCAACAATTTTGCCAGATTTTTACCAATACAGAAATCTGTTGTCCTTCTATATATTAAAAATGAACATGCAGAAACCAAAATTTGACACATTTATAGTAAATCCAAAGAAAATGAATTACATAGGCATACATAAAACGTGCAGAAGTTATATGAAGAAATTTGTGAAATAATAATGAAAGAAATCAAAGACCTAAAGAAATAGAGAGACATACCTTGTTCATGGATTAAAATGCATATTTAATATGTCATTTCTTCTCAATGTGATCTACAGGTTTAATACAGTTACTATTAAAACCCCAACAAGATTTTTTTAAGACATGTACAAGTTTATTCTAAAATTTATATGGAAATTTGCAGGCCCTAGAATAGATTTAAAAAAAATTGAAAAAGAAGAATAAAGTAGATGAAATCACAAGACCTGTTATTAAGACTTCTTATATAGCCAGAGTAATCATGACCGTGTGATATTGCAGGGGGTTAGACACACAGATCAATGGAACAGAATAAAGAACCCGGAAATAGACTCACGACAATATGCCCTAATGATTTTTGACAAAGGAGCAAGATCATTTCAATGGAGGAAGGACAGCATCTTTAACAAATGGTGCTGGAGCGTTTAGACGTCCATAAGCAAGCAGAATGTACTTCTGCAACAATTAAAAATTATTTTATAAATAAAATAAAGTTGATAAAGTAGAAAAAAACTTATGCTGTAATGTTCAAGTATGCTAAATTCTGTGAAAGAATACTTTATCTCAAATATGCAGAAAGACAAAACGATGATTCCTCATTTTTTTATATTGTCCTAGAATATTTTTTAATAAGCTCATGGTATCCTCATCTGACTTCCCCAGGGAAAGTGACTTTGCCATCAACGAGTTACGAAAGTTGAGCAAATTAATGGTTTACTTGGTTACTGAAACTACTGATGATGTTTTTCTCTACATCTTATTCTGCTGTATTCTCAAATATCTGTGTAAGTTTTACTTTTCTAAGGGGATTTAAAAAGAAATAGTTTGTATGAAGGAGAAGGCTAGAGATAAGGCACTCTGGCAATGGGACTAGGTGTAATAAAAAATCTTTCTTAAAATGTTTTTAAATTTAAATAGAAATTTCAAAAGGAAAAACAGTTTTTAAAAATGTTCTGTGACCTAGACTTCACACCTAATACAAAAATTGACACATAAGAATGAGGTCATTTTTCTCTTTCCATACGTCAGTTACGGTCACATTGTCTCTTTCCGTCGTGGCCAGTATAGTAGACTCATTCCATGTGTGGCACTGAGCACTTGAAAGGTAGCTAACATGAATTGGACTGTGCTGTAAATGCAAAAATTGTCCTGGATTTTGAAGACTCAGTATGAAAAATAACAAGAAATATCTCATTAATAATTTTATATTGATTACATCTTGAAATATAATATTCTGGATATGTTCAGTTAAATGAAATATATTACTAAATTTAATTTCACCTTCTTTAGATTTTTAGTGTGGGGATTTGAAAATTTTAAATTACATATAGAGTTTGCATTAAATTTTTATTGACCAGAGCTAGTCTAAAGTAAAATTTCCAGTTTCAGTTTCGTTATAATTGAATGAGAATGAAAAGACTCCTGTTAAAAAGCAGAATCAGACCTGTAAATACAGAGAGCAACTAATAGTTGCTGGTGGAGTGGGCGATGAGGGGATGAGCACAGTGGGTGAAGAGGAGTGGGAGGCATGGGCTTCCGGTTATGGAATGAGTAAATCATCATAGGGAATACAGTCAGTGATACTGTAATGGTGTCGCATGGTGACCGATGGGAGCTACACTTGTGGTGAGCATAGCATAACATATAGAGATGTTGAATCATTATGTTGTACACCAGAAACTAATGTAACACCGTCAACTATACTCAAATTTTAAAAAATTAATAAAAATTAAGAAACCTGTGAAGCAATCTGCATAGAGAGCTAAAGACTTTTTAATCAAATTTTAAAATGCTCAATTTAGTTTTTGTGTAAATGAATTTTTGTAATTATACTCATTTAAGCAATAAATACTGAGTAGAATCCATTCTAGTTACTTGGAGATTACAAGGTCCTTGTCTTTGTAGAACTTATATTTGTCAGTTGAGAATCTTTACTTAAGTTATATGACTCTAGAAATAATTATAGCTGTTTTAATTAACTTGACTTGGGTACATACTCACCTAGTGGTTAGCAAAACCTGTGTGCCTACCAGGGAGTTGAGTATTATCTACAAGAATTCATCTTACCTTAAGGAAAGAATTTTCCAGTATGCATTCTAGAAGAAATGCAGAGTGTTTGTTAATCTAGCAAATTAGCTAAGTAGACATTGGTTACGTGGAGATCTGGTCAGAGATCCTTCTCTGTACTTGGTCCTATTGACTGCTTTTCTCACTCACCCTAGACTCTGAATTCATCCAGAATTTATTTTTCATTGGCACATACGCCAGTAATTGGTAAATAATAAGTAGCAAATAAAGCATCTGATGAGTGAAATATTCTGCGAAAATATTAAGTCAGATTTTAAGCCAGTGGACATTACAATTCAAGTCAGATTCCCTAACCTGTTAAATCTTGACAATTGGCTTCAATCCTTAATTTCGATGTTTGGACATTGCCTGGAAGGAAGTGTCTGTCTTGGTTTAGCCCTTTAACTCAAACACTTGAAATTGGTTTATACTTTCATGTAGGCGATTTCGTAGTTGTTCAGAAATATATTTAATGGGATCCTTAGACTGGATTCAGAAGAAAAGTAAACTGTCATCCAAAGATTGTTAACCCCATCAATAAATTGGTAGCTCTAGGGCATAGAGAGCACTCGTATTGTTTCAGTGTCCTTAGTGTCCAGTAAATTTACTCCAATAAATAGTAACTAAAGCAGTTTTCTTGACAGTTACATTTTCTAGCCATTGATTTTTGTAAATGTACAGCATTTAGAAATCTGAGAGAGCTCTAAGTAAGCTTGAGTTCGGTTAAAATGTTATGAATAGTGATTTGGTTTTTCTGTTCATTAGATACTATAAGCATTTACGTAATTAGGAGGCTCCAATACTGTTAAAGGTGGATTGGATGAAAAACAAATGTGCAGAAACCTTCTGTGAATTCACTAGAATCAATAGAGGCTGAAAAAGTTTACTATCTTATAGAGATTTGAAAAAGGTCTTATTTGGAAATTCAAAAAATATTCAGGCCTTGATGTATTTGTTGCCAGTTTTATTGCTCGTGTAATAACCCTTTTTCCATACAGTCTTTTATTTGAAATCCTCAGTCCTAAAACTGGTTATATTTCACTCAGAGATCTACTTGTATCTTTCGTGCCTTGCTATTGTTAAACAACAAAAATTCAACCAACCAAAATTTAAGGATCTAGTTGGCTTTATTGTTTGATACATGAATCAGGCAGCACCCCAGCTAGCAAGCAGAAAGGAACACCAAGCAGGTATACAAAATGGTGGGCTTTTATAGGCAGAAGCGGGGAAGGGGTAAGGAAAGAGCAGATTACCTCACCTTCGTTTGGGAGATGGAAAGGGTCTGTGTGGCAGATTACCTCATTGGTAGTGACCAGAAAATTTTAGGCTGATTAAGACTGTCTTCCTGGGAAACACTGAAAGTGCAAATGAGTTAGGCATTAAACTGTGGTTTAGTGATGTGAGCTTAGCACCAATGACTCCATTTGGGTCCAATTCTTTTTTCTTTTTAACACTATTCATTTCGTTTCCATTACCCTCAAATTCTCTCCTCATCAGTAATGCTGACTAGCCCCCAGCCACATTCAGGCCTCGTCAGTATATCTCAGTGGGTACTGGGCTTGATCCCATAATTCCTCGCTGGCAGTTTTGATAATTTCTGCTGACATACTTTTTTTGTTTTCCAAAGTCCGTTTCTAACTTCCGTTTACCTCTTCTCTTCTTCCCCAAGAGCATTCATAGGGTTTGTGTCTCCCCAACATGTGTACTTACCTTGATGTTTCCAAATATGGTAAATTTAAATTTATCTTAAGGCCTAAATTATCTGAATTCAGGTTTATAAGAATCTATATATCAAGAATGTTCTAGGGTTTAATTTGAAAACCAGTATTCAGAGCATGGCTTGCGATCTACAAATGAACAAACCACCTGAGCCCTCTATCTACAGTCCCAGTACCATAAAGTAAAAATGAAGGTCAGAATTAAGACTGGGCAGTGTTGTAGGATCCCAAAGTTCCTTGTGATGTTAAAAAACAAACAGCGAATACAGTTACCTCTATATATTACGTGATGACAGTAACTGCCACATTTTATGTATGTTTGCCTTTAAAGATAAGCTTCATTTAATCAGACACTTTCATTTCACTACATCGTATAGAACCCTGGAAACTTAGAAATAAAAGAAACACCCAAGTACACTTACACATATGCTGCACTCTCTTTCCACCAGTCTTTCTCATTATTTTAGAGTTTAGATGTAGCCATGGTCATATATTACAAAACAGAAAGAGTGCTGTTGGTTTGCCTGTCCAATTATTTATATCAAACCATTAATGGTGCTTACTTTGTGCCGGACACTATTCTAAGCACTTTGTAAATATTAACTCATTTAATCCTCACGAAACCTTTAAAAGATACACAACATTATTTTCACTTTATGGGCAAAGAAATTAAGACACTGGATGATTAATGAACACGCTCAAGGTCACACAACTCAGAGTAGTAAATGGAAACTGACCCTGAGCCATCTTGTTCCCAAGTCCAAGCTTTTAATTCTTTGGCTCTGTTGTTTCCATACATGGTATTTCTATGAGACGTTTTGGTCCCCTATGCTTGAAGATAAATATAATAATTAAGCCATCTTATTTCTCTATACTCAAACTTTTCCCACAATTACTTTTGCATGCCAAACACGTTTAAGCAGGTTTTCATTATACAGTTGTTCTTCTGAGTAGAAATTGGCCCTCAAATAGAGACAAAACAGAAATTATATTTCAGAGGAAGTCAGGCTTAAAAAAAAGTTTCTGGGTGAAGGGTATATGGGAATACGTGATTGAATTTCTGAAACTTTCTTTTAAGTCTGAATTTGTTATAAAACCCACAGTTGAAATGCTTCAAAGTGTTATTAATCAAACTGAAGAAGATAAATTGAAGCGGTGCTACTTAGTGTACAAATTCAAGGGCACGCCGCTCATACCACATTCTACAGGAACAGTGCTCCCCGGAGTTGGGCAATGAGGAAGACCTGAAGTAATTTTATTTACATTAAAATCCTCACAGAATAACAACAGAGCTGGAGGGGAGGTGGGCAGGCGGTTGGTTAAATGGGTGATGGGTATTAAGGAGGGCACTTGTGATGAGCCCTGGGTGTTATATGTGAATTACGAATCACTAAATTCTACTCCTGAAATGAATATTACACTACATGATAACTAACTGGAATTTAAATAAAAACTTGAAACAAATAAATCAATAACAACAGAAAAATAAACTGAACAAAAGGCAATGATCTGGATCGCCCCTCATCTTCCACAAGCATGTGTGTTAATGTTCTTCGGCCAAAAATTATTCCAGCATTATTTCCTACCACAGTGAGAATGCTCAGGACCTCTCAGAAATAGGTCATCTGTTAATAATATAAATATGTAACGGGAGGGCATGGACAGTACTAGTCTCATTCACAAATGTAATCCCAGAGCACAGGCCTGTGGTGGGTACTTAATTTGTGGAATGGGTAAGCAGATCAGTGAATGATGGATGGAGGGTGATGGTGCTTTTTCTACTTTAAACCACTTTCAAATGTGCTAATATTCCTTTGATAACCTTCTAAATTGACTTAGGTAGAAAGTAATCTTTTTATTTGATAGAATAGTAAAAGACAACCTAGTTTCAATGACCCATCCATGTCCACTCAGTGTGTGTGTGTGTGTGTGTGTGTGTGTGTGTGTGTGTACACACATACTCAGAAATAAAGCCCAACCAAGACTTCCAGCCCAAGGTTCTTTTCACTGTAGTACATTTGAACTGAAAAGAGCAAAAATTATAGAAAAAGGAAATTTATTTAAGAGTAGATCTAAATGTACAAACTAGGGTACATGCTTCTTCTGGATGCACATTCCATAATACCAGAAAAAAATGGGAAGTAATTTCACTGAAATATGTAATAGAATAGTGACCTGAAAATGCTGTATAGCAAAATCAATCCATGTGTTCACAATTTAGAAATCAAGTATTTTCTTTATTGTGCTGTGTTTTTTAATAGAAGTTTTAATTTATTTAATAATCTTGATTACTCTTTGGGAATAGAAATATCGCTAAAATTTACTTGCATTTTTTGAAGAAAAATTCTCTGTTGGTCTCTTTCTCACATCTTCTCATATATCTTATTTCATTTTTAATTTCCTGAAAACTTATCTTTCCTGTTAAATTATTCTTTTCCCTTTCTCAGTGATGACTGATAATGATAATGTTGAGATATGTTTCCTTCTAACATCCAGACTACTATTCCATCTCTATCAATCACTCCATCATATTTTAAAAATCTGGACTCTACCGCTGAGATCTCTCCTGGCCTGGTCTCCCTGTATCTTCCCATCTCCCAGTTCCCACACTGAGCACTTTCATTCCTGCATCATCCTTTCCAATCAGTTCAGAAAGCTGCCCTCAATCTCCTATTCTGTTGCTAAAACAACACCATTAGTCATTTCAGTTACCTTCCTCTCTTCCTATACATCAAACCTTCAGCGTTTGCCTTATCCTCAATTTCTGCTCTACTAGAGCTTTTTTGGTTTGACTTTTAACACCAAGTCATCCCGACTTGTATGTTTTGTTTTCATTTCTCTTCTCTCTTGTTGCCTTTGTTTTCTTCTGAGGCTGCGACCACCTTCATTCCATTTCCTTTGTACAACTAGCATTGGCCATTGCAAAATCTTCTCTTTTCCCCTTTGTTTACTACTTATCCTGGTGTGGTGCCTATTTTTTAATTGACATGTGATTGACATAGCATGTTGTGTTAGTTTCAGGTACACAACACAATGATTCAGTATTTGTATACAAGGCAAAATGATGAAACACAATCACCACAATAGCATCCATCAGCATACATAAATTTTTTTTTGTGACAAGAACTTTTAAGATCTCTCTTAGCAACTTGCCAATATGCAATACAATATTATTAACTATAGTCACCATACTGTATTCTGGTATCTATTTTAATATGTTTTTATACATTAGTACCTAGAGTAACTAGGGTAAAAAAAAACACAGAGATGAAATTGTGATTCTATATTGTCTGTCAGTTGAGAAATATTTCATTGCAGAACTTTCTCTAAAATGCATTTTATTCATACTTCCTTTTCTTGTTTATATTCTAATGTCTCTGTCTCGAAGTTAGGTGGAATAGTTGGAGTTATTCACTGTTTAATTAATAGTTATAAATCATACTTTCTAAAGATAGTTGTAGATTCTCGAAAAATGCTAGAGAAAGAAGGCTAGCATTGTTCCCATGCACTCTCCACATTTCCTCAGGCTACAGCAATAGTCTTTGATGGATGCTCTTGTTTATTGAATGTGCTAAAACTAGACAGAAATGAGAGGTGATCTGTGTCTGTTGCAGAAGTTGAAGGGATTTTCTCCCTAACTTCTTATTCCCACTTCCAATTATGAACTCAGAGTAGAGAAAGAAAATTGTGTTTCTTTCTGTGGAGTGCTAAAACCCATACTGACATGTAGGAGGAAGGAGCAGAAGTTCTGTGGGTTTGTCAGAATGGTAAGGACATGTTGTCTTGAGAATTACTTAGTAAAGCCAGCGAGTTCACTAGGATGAAGTAGGGAACTATACACTACTAATCAAATGTAAATGCAGCCCCTTGGCTTAATTCCCTTCTAGTTCCAAATCTGCAGATTTAAGCAATCACGTTTTGAAATTTCTTAATGTCACACGACAGAGATGTTTAATAAGTTTTTAATTTAGCTAGGTCTGGGTGCCAAAAAGAAAAAAAGAAAAAAAAAGCAGAGAATAACCTCAAGTGCCAAGTCTAATTAATTGGTGGTGTCTTCTTGGACTGAAATGATGAGAAGGTCCCGTCTGGACTCGGCATGCGAGTACAGCGATCTATTAGCCGTGCTTGCCGGCAGCCTAGGAGAAGGAAGAAGGCAGGATCCCTGAGTTGTCCGTGGACCCTGTTGTGCTAGAATATGTTTCGGCACTTAAGGTTTGCCTTTCAGCCCTGGAAATTATTAGCCAGGCCTCTTATTTTCTGATTTATACTACATTTTTTGGCACCCCGTTGAAAGGTGTACTGTGAAAATAGTGTGGCAATAATTACCCCTAAAAAGAGTTGATACCTTGAAAATATAGATCCGTGGTACTTCTACAACTCTGGTTACCTGTTCTTAGAAAATAACCCGCGGTGTTCATGAACCACTGGATCACTAGATTTTATCATGTGTGTTTATTATTGATAATCTCAAGGTGAATTTCTTGATCTTTAAATTGGTTAAGGATCAAGAATGATAATTTCAATTAAAGAGTCCTATCCTTAGCAAGTAAAAAATTCTTCAGTTGTCGAGTTTCCAAAGATAGTTTAGAGCTTAGAAATGGCTGGGTTTTTCAAAATTAAGTAATAGGTATATTTAATTGTTTTAATTTCTGTATATATGGCAAAATGATGAAACATGATCACAAGCTACACATGAATTTGGCAGATGTTTTTGTTGACGTTTTGTGAAAAATTGACTTTGTGTATATTCTGTCAACTTTTTTTGTGTGGGGAATATTCTGTTTTAACTTCAACTAATTAAACACCCTTTGAGGACATGGACCAGGCTTGGTCTCTAACAATTTGTGACTTTCGAAACAAAGTGATCTTGGAATTACTGCACGAAAATTCAAAATATAAAAATAAGTAGGAATAGTAGCTACAGTCTTTGCTGGAGAACCCTGTGGGGGAAAAAGCATTTGGGTTTCATTTTGGCAAGTGAAGGGAGGAAAGTTATTAGGCATGCAATACAACAAAAAAGAACTCACAACATTGAGCAACATATTGTCTGTGGGTAGCAGAGGCTCACAAGAACCTGACAACTTTCTAAGTTTTTATCTTGGAAAACATATGAGTGGGTCGCTTTGCACTTTGTTTGTACTTTGGAAGTTGAGAATGTGTTTACCTTGAAGAACTTTTCTTCTAACTTCCAATACATTACTCTGTAAGTTACATGATCATCTTATCTTTATGAGTAAGGGAGGCAAGGCAATCCTGAGCACATTTCTCCTAAAACTTGTGTGTCTTTATAAATGGCCTCTTTCCTGAAGAGGCGTCCTATAAATATCTATTCTATGAGGACATCATTCCATCATTTTCATATTTGTTACTGGCCTGACATATCACAATGTTTTATGTGAAGATGGCCATGCTAAGTGTTCCTTTTGAAATTGTATATGTATTTTTTAAAGATTTTATTTATTTGAGAAAGACAAAAAAAGAGAGAGGGGGAGGGAGAGAGAGAAAGCACAAGCAGGGGAAGCAGCAGAGGGAGAGGGAGAAACAGGCTCTCCCCACCGAGCAGAGAGCCTGCTGTGGGGCTGGATCCCAGGACCCTGGGATCATGACCTGAGTGGAAGACAGATGCTTAACTGACAGACCCGCCCAGGCGCCCCTTGTATATTTTTTTGAATCTGTATTAAGTGAAGCCAAGGGAAGCTGGAAAGGTCTATTTGCCTACCATGCGCTGCACACCTGCAGCGGAAGTGGGCTTCCCTTCAGTGAAATTATTGGAGAATTTTAAAATGTCCAACTTCAATCAACAGTTTATGCTGTTGCTAGACGAACACAACAAATGATCACATAATACATTGTAGGTCATTCTCGGGAGCAGTAAAACTTCTTATTAGGGTACTAAAATTTTTGGAGCACACATGAAATGTATTTCTTACACAAATGTATAAACAATGAAAATTTTACAGTAAGTTAAATGAGTGAGAATGTGAAAATGCCCAAAAGAACATAAAAACAGAGGTATGATAGTGACCTGGATTGATTCAGCAAGGAACAGTCTATATCTTTTAGGTTGGGCTCTGAAAATATCCAAAACCAAACAACATTTGTTTACTTTCTGATTCTTGAATTTTTTTCTGACTTGCTCCCACTATTCTAACAGTAGTGTCCTGACTCTTCCAATCCCTGGGACCCAGAATCTTGGAGTAAGTTTTGAATGTTTTTCCTTCTTTTCACTGTCAATTCCTATCAAATCTGCATTTGACTTGTTACTGACATGTCTCCACTTTGTTCCTATCATAATGGCTATTATCCTCTCTAGGACTTCATCTCCATTTTCTTACTAATTCTTTCTTTCCCTTTCAGAGTATCTTGTAAGATTACTCTTCTTAAAACATGATTGAGGGGTGCCTGGCTGACTCGGTTGGTAGAGTGTGCAACTCTTGATCTTGGGGTTGTGAGTGTGAGCTGCACATTGGGTATAGAGGTCACTTAAAAAATCAAATAAAAAAATCTTTAAAAAATGATTCAATAATGTCTTGGCTATAGTCTAAAGCCTTTATTTCTTTGATTTAAGTATATTTTTGGCAGTCTTGGTCCCTAATCATTTGCTCATAAGCTGATTGTTAAAACGATATTTGATATTTGAATGGCACTTGATAATTTCAGAGAGTTTTCACATAGTTATGTTATTGGATTTTTTAAAAAAGATTTTATTTATTTATTTGACAGGGAGAGAGATAGCCAGCGAGAGAGGGAACACAAGCAGGGGGAGTGGGAGAGGAAGAAGCAGGCTCCCAGTGGAGGAGCCCGATGCGGGGCTCGATACCAGAACACGGGGATCACACCCTGAGCCAAAGGCAGTCGCTTAACGACTGAGCCACCCAGGTGCCCCTGTTATTGGATTTTCTATTAAGCCTTGTATGACAGGAAGTTTTTAGTACCAATCTCTTATCAAAAAGGAACGTACCCTTTACAATTTACAAATCACAAATCTAGCAGTTGTAGCTGTGGGATTTGAACTTACAGAGCCTCAGACTCTAGAACAGTGTTTCTGCTAAAGTTGCTCTCCCCCAGTGACTTCCCTTTCTGCCTCTTACGGCCCAAGTCACTTACCTCCACACTCCTCATTCAAAGATTTAGTGTGTCAAGGCTCATTTCTAGCTCTAATTATTCCATGATGAGAGATTAATTTTGGAAATATGAATGGGAAATAACTTAGTCACTGCATAACTTCAGGGCAGTTTGGGCAGAGTTCCAGGAGTAGGTTAAATGTTGCTAACTTATGGAAGCAAAAGGAATACAATTTGGTAAAAATGACAAAAAAAAGAAATGAACACCAGAGCCTTATTATAAAGAAAATTCTCTCCATGCTTGGACGGCTTGGTGGCAGATATAGAGTCCAGGATAGGTTTTGTGATATGGGAAAGAGGAATTGTATCATCTGGTGATAAGAGATTAAAGGCTGTCTTGGGAAGAATACATGTTTTGGAAATGCCCTTAGAGCAGAACTCAATAAATGAAGTCAGTCGTGGGGTTTTTTGATAAAATCGAAAGTCCTGTGTTGCTCTTAGAAAGATTATTTAAGGGGCGCCTGGGTGGCTCAGTCGATTAAGCATCTGCCTTCAGCTCAGATCATGATCCCTGGGTCCTGGGATTGAACCCTGCATGGGGCTCCCTGCTCAGTGGGGAGTCTCCTTCTCCCTCTGCCCCTCCCCTGCTTGTGCTCACTCTCTCTCTCTCAAATAAATAAATAAAAATCTTAAAAAAAAAAAAAAAGAAGAAGAAAGAAACTGCTTTTGGTTGGAGTGAATTATCTACAACTTCTAATAAAGTTCTAAAAAAAAGGTCATTTATGTACACTGAGACTCAAATTTGCATCTGTAAA
>NW_024423319.1:96600639-96608937 GCF_017311325.1 Ursus maritimus
AGAATCTTTTTTTGGCTTTTTAATAATAGATTTTTTTGAATTTGCCTTTGCCTTACCCAAGTTATTTATGTATTTTAGCGCAATGCGTTTCAGGATGTCATGTACCATTGTGCTGTTTTTCACTGCCCAGGCATGTTTGGCCCAGACAGTATGAGGCAGAGCAGGTGAGGCTGAAATCCAGCCTTCCATAAAGGCACCCAAGCTATGCTCCCTGGCATGGGGCTTTGTCTGCCCTGAGGAAGTAGAGCCTTCTTTCACATAAAGGCATATCGTTTTAATCAAGAACTTTATGAAGGGGACATGCATAGAAGTTAAAAAAAAATCAGGAATTCGAAGTAAAAGGTTCAGTCAAAACATAAAAGATATTTCAGATACACTGGGAATAATAAGATTTAATACGGGCTTTAGAGTCGAGAAAGTAGAGTTTGAAAGGAGGAAGTCAGACACACTCACCATGTCAGCCCCAAGATGGTGTGGATGGAAAAGTTCAGTTTGTGTGAAAATCTGAGAAGCTGGTCTGCTAAGTCTGACCATGAAGAAGGTGTTTTGTGGAGGTGCGTGGAAGCCGCTGCTTTGGCCAGTGTGCACTTAGTGGCGGGCTTTGGGCCATCATTGGTCAGACTCATTGTCACATGCAGAAATGTGAAAAAAATCTGGGGAGTTAAAAGTGTGAAGCATAAAAGCTATAGAGGTAAGATGTTGATCTTATTTTAAAAATTGAAGTATAAAGCTGGAGTACAGCATGGATGGAAAGGAGATAGAGAAAACCCACTGTCTGGGCCCATTTGGGCTGCTCTCATGGAACACTGTAGAGCACCTGGCTTAAAACAATAGAAACCGGTTTCTTGCAGTTCTAGAAGCTCCAAGACTCAGGCGGCAGCAGGTTCGGCGTGTCTGGTGAAGACCTGCTTCTTAGTTCATAGCCGTGGAAAGGGGATGAGTTCAGTGGGGTCCCTTTTATAAAAGTCCTAATCCCAGGGGTGCCTGGGTGGCACAGTCGTTAAGCGTTTGCCTTCGGCTCAGGGTGTGATCCCAGCGTTCTGGGATCGAGCCCCACATCAGGTTCCTCCGCTGGGAGCCTGCTTCTTCCTCTCCCACTCCCCCTGCTTGTGTTCCCTCTCTCGCTGGCTGTCTCTCTGTCACATAAATAAATAAAGAAATCTTTAAAAAAAAAAAAGTCCTAATCCCATTCATGAGGGGTCTGCCCTTGTGACCTCATTATCTCCCAAAGCGCCCACCTCCTCATAGCATCACGTGAGGATTTGCTTTCAACATAGGAAGTTTCGAGGGATACAAACATTCTGTGTACCCACTAAGGTGCTGCTTATTCTGAATGAGAGACTCAGATATTTTTCATTGTAATGCCAACAAAGTCACGGAACCTTGCTAAACCTGTGTTTGTGAAGTGGGAATATTAACAGTGAGATGAATATTTTATGACACAGTATTTGTAAAATTTTTCATCTATGGTAGGGACCTAGTGAATGTTAGCTATCAGTTTTGGCTGTTATAATAAGTTATTGGAGGCTGAGCGTTATTGGAAATGTGACTTCTATATTTTAGGCCAGTGGGATATCGAAGTAGTAAATTTATCATTAATGTACATACTTTTGACACTTGCTTCCTTCAGTATTTAAAAATATTGATGTAAGCAGACAATTCATCTCCTAAATAGTAGGGAATATGTTGTCATGATCACTCAAGTGACATACTATAACTCATCTGACATTTAAAATGTCAGCTTGATTGAGAAATGAGAGTCCTGGCCAGATTAATGTGATTTAAATGGGGTTTGGTTTATGTACGGACCAAATGAATGATGACTGGGTTCTAGAGACTGGCTAAACCAGGGGTAGGGCAGTTCTCTGGGGTCCTGGAGCACTAAGTTTGAGCAACAGGAGGGAGGTTGTGCTGCCTTTGTCACCAACAGATGTGTTCCATAACAGGTAATAGGTAGGTATACCTGATTATCAGAAGCAGGTGGTGAAGGTCTTGGGACCTTGGGTTGGTAGATAACGTGAAGAAATAGAGCCAAGTGTCAAAATGATCTATTATCGCACAACTCATTCTGAGCGTGGCCAATGGAGGGTCACAGTGCCGGTCTAGGAAGATAGGATCAGAGAGTCAAAAGAACTCTTTCCAATTAGGAGCTCAGGCCTGAGAGGGGTGAAGAGGAAAACAACTTACTGGAGCGCAAGGCAGACAATGAGTCCTAAGAAACAAAGCAAGAACCTGGCTCTAGAAACCAGAGTCACAGCAATTTGTGATAAAGCAGCTCTTGGTGGGCCTCTCATTGGGAGCTTCCTAAATCCCTCAGTGTCCTTGGGTGGGCACGGGGCTGAACAGAAGGGCTGGAGAGCCATAGGCTGCACAAGGCAAGCAAATACTTAATGTACTACAGAGTGTTTAGAACCTGAAATAAAAGTAGAATGTTCTACCTGTATACGCAAGCATTCTGAGGGATCAGCAGAAATACATAGGTCATCATTTTGTGTGAGCTCATAAGGTAATGACTTTTTATTACCGTGGTTGTGCTTGAGCTAAATGAATTATATTTTTTATTTCTGTGTACTTTCAGAGCTTTATACCTCAACATGACTTCTCTGTCCAACAAATCCATGCCTACTTACTCTTTGGCCTCTCTCTCCTTTTATCAGTTAGGCACTGCTTTTCATTTAATAGTTCTGTTTTGTTTGCCGGCTAAGTTGGATGTGAGAGCCGGAGGTTGAATTGAAAATTGACAGACTGACTGGAGACAGTTCATTGAAGATTGCATTCCTGTGTGTCCTGGGTAGGAGAGGACCCCTCTCCCCAAATTCATGTCCTTCTCAGAACTTCAAAAATGTGACCTTGTTTGGAAATCGAGTTGTTGCAGGTGGAATTAGGATGACATCACAGTGGAATATGGTGGTCCCTTAATCTAACATGATGCCTTGTGTCCTTATAAGAACACAAGAGGAGATACAGAGAAGGAGACAGACAAGGAGAATGCCGTGTGAAAACAGAAGCAGAAACATGAGTGAGGCATCTACAAGCCAAGAAATTGCTGGCAAGCCGAGGATTGTTGGCAATACCAGAAACTAAGAGAACGGCATGAAACAGATTCTCCCCTTGAGCCTTCAGAGAGAACATGGCCCTGGCAACAGGCCAAAATCCTGATTTTGGATTTCTAGCCTTCTGACACGAGGCGAAGTAGAGTTTGAAAGGAGGAAGTAAGAGACACTCACCATGTCGGCCCAAGGATGGCATGTGTGGAATAGTTATGTGAGGCAATAAATAACAGTTGTTTTAAGCACCCAGTTTCTTATAGCCACCCCAGGAATTGAATATACCATAGAAAGGAATTTAAATATTATATTAATTTATCTATAAAGAATTTTAACTGCCAGATCTACTCTTCCATTGGATATCAGTTTTATGTATCTTTTATCATCTAACACATTATTCAAGTAATCATTTCAAAGAATTTAAAAAAAGGATGTAATAATTCCTTGAAGGTACCCAGAAGTTCTGATAGGTAGTTCGGCCAATGCCGGGAAGGCATTTGATATAGTTTCTCACAGTAGCCTTCTGTGCATTTAGAGAAATGCATCATCTAAATAAATTTCTTATTGTATATTTGATGATTTAGACTTTGGCCTGGAAGAGGCAGATTAAGGCATATTAAGATATACTGTGGGGAAAAAAATATGTGTATCTTAAACAGAGAAATGAAAATAGGCAGGATTGCCCATCACCAAGAACGTATTATTTACATTTATCCCTCTTCTTAGAGCACCGGTCCTTCTGTGCCCCCTCCCCCTGGCCCTTTATTAAAATCTGGCAGTCTTACAGATCTTTAAAGTATTATCTCTACAGTGTCATCCCTCACAATTAATCTTCCTGCCGTTGTTTAGGACAAATGCAACTCTTCTATAATCTGGTTTAGCATATACCATATGCATGGGTGCTCTCTGTAAATTCTCTGAAGACAGGTACCCCATTATTGTATTCATGTTTGAATTACCAAAGCCCTAAAAGACCTGAGCGCTGGTGGAGGCGTGTCTTGAGGTGGGGAGTCGTAGTCACCAGTGCGTGCTGTGGCAGTGATGTAAGGACACTCCTTAGGTTTTCTGACCATTAGGAAAAATTTCCATCTAAAAAAGAGCACGAAAAGAAATGGACTCCTTTTCCACTGATGTTCAGGTGGACAGTTTCTTTGGACGTTTTTGGAAATGAGAGGGAGTCGTGTGTGTGTGTGTGTGTGTGTGTGTGTGTGTGTGTACTGTGCTTTCTAAAACACTGTGGACTCTTGCTGGGTTTTTTAGCACTTTTTTTTGAGTAGAGTTGTCACACAGTGTTACACGTGTTTCAGGTGTACAACATGGTGATTCGACAAGTTTATACCTTATGCTGTGCTCACCACAAGTGTAGCTCCCATCTGTCACCCTACAACACCATTACAGTATCATTGACTGTATTCCCTATGCTGTGTCTTTTATTCCCACGACCTATTCATTCCGTAACTGGAAGCCTGTATCGCCCACTCCTCTTCAGCCATTTTGTTGAACGGCTCCCCACCCTCTGGCAACTATCATTTTGTTCTCTGGATTTATAGGTCTGATTCTGCCTTTTGGTTGTTATTTTTGTTTGTTTGTTTATTTTAAGTAAACTCTGTAGCCAACGTGGGGCTTGAACTCATGACCCCGAGATCAAGAGTCACATGCTCTACTGGCTGAGCCAGCCAGGCGCCCCTGTTTGTTTGTTTTTATCATTATCATTCCTTTGGCTAAGGCCTTGATGTTGCCAAAACCCTTAAATTAAAAAGTAGAAATCCTAGAACATTCAGCCATTGGTAGCTAATCATTCTTTGCAGATAGGTAGCATATCTGCATATTTATTTACCAGGGATTTTAATTAATGTTTCAGAGAAACTCAAAGACTCAGAGGGCAGCACTGGTTCCAAGTGGCTGCATTTCTTTAAGGCCTGAGCCTCCTGCGGAGGCGTCTGGATCTGAAATGCTTATGAACATAGTCTAAATTGCAACCTAGATTGGTATTGTGAAGATTATTAATAGCTTCGGTCAACAGAAGGAGAAAGGAAAAAACAAACACAAGATATTTGCCCTCCCAAATCATAGAAGCTTCCAGTTTTGAGGAAAGGAGAGAGAAGTGTTATGTTCATTAAAATAATTGAAAAGTTGACATTATTGTCATTAGCTATAAAGCAGGATAGAGGTAGGTGAATCTATGGGAGCATTTTAGAAAAAAAGCCAAAATCAAAGTTAGTTTCTGAACTGTGCTTCTGGAAAAAGAACATAATATGTAACCAGGCCATGTCTCTCGTAACTTTGTTAAATTAGATGACAAAAATCACATGGATAAGAAAATGTGATTAAATCATTCAAAATAAGAAGGTCATTGTTATCGCTTTCTTTTAATAGGTGAAAGGTGAGGAAAGATATCCTTTTAAACTGCACACGAGCAATTGCAATATCTTCTTAGAAATGAATATTGGATTTTAATATGGGCTTGTCTTTGGCCATGTTCTGAAAGGATAATATAATGAGTTGGCAAAAGACCCCATGAAGGGAGCTTGTGTATAAAGGAACAAATACAAACAAAAAGAAACTCCTACGAACAAAAGTCGATGTAACTGGCAGCAAGATTTAAGAGAAAAAACAAAAATGGAGCCAGGGAGACAGAACACGGTTTTGCCTCCTTATTTCGGTGTTTTGTCATCCAAGGAAAAATAAAACAAAACAAAGCAGATATGAAACATTCCATCTTTGTGGTGGGGTGGGGGGTGGGTGGAGTCAGGATTATTGTTTATAAAACAATTTGGTGTGAATTCAGAGACTAGAAGACATCCCTACTTTAGAAGTTCTCGAAATTTGAACATTGCTGCTGAGAGTTAGAGTTTTGTAAAGTATTTTTTTTCTAAAGTTACTAATGCTCAGAGGACACCCAATTTATTAAAATAGGGAATGCTTGAAAGAAATAGACTGAATGAAAATAACCTTCTTGGCTATCGCTTTAGAAATAAACCGGAAGGAACAGTGTATGTCAAGATTACCATTTCTTTTTATCGATTAGACATGTTATTTGCATCCTGTGACCTATTTAGTACTAAAGATTTTCGGGCCTTTCTGCAGTTCTTTTTCACCTATTAAAAGTAAAGAGGGACACCAGGGTTGCTATCAGTTAAGCATTTTCCTTAGGCCCAGGTCATGATCCTGGTGTCCTGGGATCAAGTCCCACATTGGTCTCCTTGCTCAGTGGGGAGCCTCTTTCTCCCTCTGCCTGCTGCTCCCCCTGCTTGTGTTCTCTCTCTCTCTCTCTCTGACAAATAAATAAAATCTTTAAAAAACAGTGAAAGAAATTGGGGCACCTCAGTGGCTCAGTCAGTTAAGCATCTGACTCGTGGTTTTGGCTCAGGTCTTGATCTCAGGATTGAGAGATTGAGCTCTGCATGGGGCTCTGCACTGAGTGTGCAGCCTGCTTGCGATTCTCTCTCTCCTTCTCCCTCTGCCCTCCCCTAAAAAATGAAAGAAATTACCTATGTGGGTTGCCTGGGTGGCTCAGTCGTTAAGCGTCTGCCTTTGGCTCAGGGCCTGATCCCAGGATCCTGGGATCGAGCCCCACATCAGGCTCCCTGCTCCCTGCTCCACTGGGAGAGCCTGCTCCTTCCTCTCCCACTCCCCCTGCTTGTGTTCCCTCTCTCGCTGGCTGTCTCTCTGTCAAAGAAATAAATAAAATCTTTAAAAAAAAAAAAAGAAATTACCTATGCTACTTTTTTAAGATTCCTGTGAATTTAAATTATCAAGAGTGTAGATGAGTCTTGCTTGATGCAAAATTGATAGACAAAATTTAATTTTACAACAAAGGTAAAGAAGTGAGTATTAACGTGGCACATGGCTTTCAGTAAAATTCCTTTAAGCAATTGTCTTAGTATTTGTTTTTACCTTATTATATATTTCAGTTTTATTCTTTTTTTTTTAAAAGATTTTATTTATTTATTTGACAGAGAGAGAGACAGCCAGTGAGAGAGGGAACACAGCAGGGGGAGTGGGAGAGGAAGAAGCAGGCTCATAGCGGAGGAGCCTGATGTGGGGCTCGATCCCATAACGCCGGGATCACGCCCTGAGCCGAAGGCAGACGCTTAACCGCTGTGCCACCCAGGCACCCCTCAGTTTTATTCTTAAATACTTTTTAGGAATACCTCTATTAGGCTAATTCACATATCTCAATTTTTATATATTTTCACATTTTTTTTACTTTGTAGTTTTGTATTCCTTTTTGAAAAATTGTATGGCATTAAGGTACTAATTTTAAGAAGTGAGAATTTAATATCCCTTGTGAGAAATACAGTTATTTTGACCACATATTCTTTTCTCTGAAATATAAACAATTTTTAACCATAAAAGTTTATATCTAAGTCAAGTGTGCATAATGAATATGACACCATCTACATTTGCTTAATTGAAACAATTTGGAACTAATTTTAAAAACTGCCAAATATTTTCCCTTGCCATAATGTGCAATTTTTTTTTCTAATGTACCACCTTCTGTCTTCTCAATGGAACTGTTGCTTTTAAATTTTTCATTAGTTACTAAACTACATGCTAGTGTTTTTTTTCTGTACATTTGGTTTAAGTGACTATATATTTGAGGGAAAGAGAGAGTAGGTTTTCTGGTGAGTTACGATGGTAATACAATTGCTGGATGAAGCAGCTTTTAACATTGGGAATGACCATAAAATGGTCATGTATTTAACAGAAATAACTTTCTCTGTGTTATAGCAATATATTGTAATAGTTTTCTGTATGTGAACTTACCTCTCTCCTACAAAGAATTACTAAGTAACTAGTATACTCCACAGATAAAAATCTTCAGTGGACTTCATAGTATGCTTTAATGTATGCATATAGCCATATTCACAAACATACACTAAATATAAATGCAACATTCCCTTTATTAAAAAAATCCATCAAAACCCCCCTGTAGCTCTCAATAAACTACTACCATTTTCTCATCAGTAAACTAGGAAAACTAATGACTCTCTCATCCCTTAAATTTTCTACGTCTAATAATAAGACTTTTTTTAAAATCCCATACAAACGCAAGGACCATGTAGTGAGTAGTGTAGTGAATCTATTTGATCACTGTTTTCAAAATTGTGTTAAAATTTTTGATCATTTTAAAGCATGGTCTGTTGTTAGAAATATTTTTAAATGAAGGTTATCAGTTTTATTCTCTCCCTCTTTCTTTTTTATTAATAGTTCATTTTAGGAAAATAAAGATAGTGATAGCTATATA
>NW_024423319.1:96609115-96651410 GCF_017311325.1 Ursus maritimus
TGTTCACAATGTATTTACCCAAAAGACACAAATATATTAATTTGAAGGGATACATGGACCCCAATGTTTACAGCAGCATTTTCAACAATAGCCAAATTATGAAAAGAGCTCACATGTTCCTCAACTGATAAATGGATAAAGAAGATGTCACACACACACACACACACACACACACACACACACTGGAATATTACTCAGCCATAAAAAAAAGAATAAAATCTTATTTTGTTTTTTCTTATTTAATTAGTACACACTATAAGGGAGGTCTTACCAATTGCCTTTCATGGGTAAGGAGATTGAGATTCAGAAAATTGAGTAATTTGCTTAATATCACAGTTAAGCAATAGAGCTAGGATTTGATCCCAGATGGCTTTATATCAAAATTCATAGACCATAAGCTTCCTGAGGGCAGAGACCATGACTTTTGTCCCTGGTATTTAGGTATCTAAATTCTACCATATCCAAATAAAATCTCTTACTGTCAGATTTCATGGATAGTTTGAATTACTTTTATATATTTTACAGAAAATACATTTTAGAATTTTATAATAACTGTAAGCAATCAGTTTCTTTAGCTAAAATAAAAATCAGGGGGCACCTGGGTGGCTCAGTCGTTAAGCATCTGCCTTCGGCTCAGGGCATGATCCCAGAGTCCTGGGATCCAGCCCCACACTGGGCTCCCTGCTCAGAGGGGAGCCTGCTTCTCCCTCTCCCACTCCCCCTGCTTGTGTTCCCTCTCTCGCTGGCTGTTTCTCTCTGTGTTAAATAAATAAATAAAATCTTTTAAAAAATAAAAATAAAATAAAATTTAAAAAACCAGGAGCAATATTCAGTATAAATACATCATGGGAAAAAATCAGCAGCTAAAATGTATGGAATTTTTGGAGATACAAGTGAAATATATACTTCTTGACTTCAGCATTCACATCTAACTCTGACTCCAGAGACTTGTAATAACTTAGGTATTTCAGATGGAAAAAGCATTGGGTTACCTGAAAGAGTATAGATGAAAAAATAAACTCTGTATCCCTTTAGAGGTGCCGTGTCCATCCCTTCAGAAATACACAAATAGAGCTTCATCTTGGCTCATTGGCATCCATGCCAGACTGCCGCATAGCCTAGGAAGGCTTGTTGATCTCACACTGTCACTGTCCTTGCTCACAACCTTGAGTTCTTCTTAACAGTCTTAAATGTAGTTTAAAAGCCTTAGTGTTCTGTTCACTGTTTTGTGTGATGTCCTGAAATTGTGCTTCATAATTATCTGTTCCTCTTTTGTGATTCACTTCAAGATGGAAACCTTCTTACTCCACACAAGGGTCAGGGCAGTAATGGTTGGTATGTTAATAAATTATGCCATATGTCAAGGGTCTAAGTGCAATAGAAATTCCAAGTAGTTGAGTAAGGGAGTTGAGGAGTTCCATGACCTGAAACATAGTATTAAATGAAGTGTCACAATGGATTTCATTGTGTAGGTGAGATCTGAGCGAGACTTGAGGCCAACTGTGTATCTGTAGGGAAACTCTTACAGGTAGAGTGAACAACTAGAAAAAAAAGGCTCTAAGGTGGGAGTGTGTTTGATGTGTTCAAGGAACAGCAATGAGAATATGGATTTTACAACCAGATAGTAGGACATCATAAAATTAAGGGGGTTAGGGTACAGCTTAGAGACTTGTACACTTTGGTTCCTGTGCAGTGGAGAAAGAACATAGGGGCATGTGCAAAACGATCTGAGAGGAGATTCCTTTAATAGTTTTATAATATCCCCCACAGGAAGATCTTTTCTTTCCCCTTCAGCTCACTTTGACTGATTTTGTCCCACAAATTCAGTTGAGTTTTAGAGAAAGAACACATTGCTTTATTTTCTACTCCTATTTCATCTACTTATGTAGTTTATAATTATATTATTTCATTAAATAAATAAGAATGAAAACAATCACAGCAGACTCATAGTAAGCCATATGTTCTGGTTATCTATTGCTATAATAACAAATTAGTCCAAACTTACTAGCTCAAAACAGCAGTCACTATTTCTGTCTCATGTTTCTGTGAGTAATGAATTTGGGCATAGGTCAGTGGGGTGATTTTTCTACTTCGTGTTATATCAGCTGTGATCATGCAATGGTACCCAGCTGTCAAGTGGCTGGCCAGAAGAATCTGAAACAGCTCCACTCACATGTCTGGTGCGTTAGTGGGAATGACTGGAAGATTTGGCTCAACACCACTGACCTAGTGCCTACATGTGGCCTCTCCAGCATAATGGACTTAAGGTTGTTGAATTTCTCACATGGTAGTTGAGGGTCCAAGAGTAAATGATACAGAAGACAGGAAGTGTAAGTTTCCAGTCTCTTAATGCCTGGCCCTGGGAAGCAACAGAGCGTTCCTTCTAGCATATTCTATTTGTCAAGGCAGTCATAGAGTCCACTCACATTAAAGAGTGGAAACAAAGACTTTACCTCTTCAATGGGAAGAGTATCAAAAAATGTTGCAGCTATCTTTAATCCACCACAGTATAGAGTTCAACTTAAAAATGTAGCTTTCTGGGGCGCCTGGGTGGCTCAGTCGTTAAGCGTCTGCCTTCGGCTCAGGGCGTGATCCCAGTGTTATGGGATCGAGCCCCACATCAGGCTCCTCCGCTATGAGCCTTCTTCTTCCTCTCCCACTCCCCCTGCTTGTGTTCCCTCTCTCACTGGCTGTCTCTATCCTGTCAAATAAATAAATAAAATCTTTTTAAAAAATAAAAATAAATATAAATAAATAAAAATAAAAATGTAGCTTTCTAGTTAAGATCTTTCAGCAGGCCATCTTGGTCCATCAGGAATCAGGAATTTCCTAACAGAGGAAATGAGGAGTTTTAGTTTATCCAAAATTCAGGTAAATGGAGGCCTATTAAGGCAGATGCTAGTAAGGGATAAATGCACCCCTCTGTTTGTAGTAGCATTCTATACAGTATCCAAGCTATGGAAAGAACCCAAGTATCCATCAACTGATGAATGGATAAAGAACATATGGTGTGTGTGTGTGTGTGTGTGTGTGTGTGTATATATATATATATATACACAGTGGAATATTATTCAGTCATAAAAAAGAATGAAATCTTGCCATTGCAGCAAATGGATGGAGCTAGAGAGTATTATGCTAAGTGAAACAAGTCAGAGTAAGACAAATATCATATGATTTTATTCATATGTGGAATTTAAGAAACAAAATAAGCAAAGGGAAAAAATATGAGAAAGAGAGAGGAGGAAATCAAGAAATGGACTCTTAACTATAGAGAATACAATGATGGTTACCAGAGGGGAGGGGGTGGGGGGGAAGGGAGAAACAGGTGATGAGGGTTAAGGAGTGCACTTGTGATGAACACAGTTGATGTAAGGAAGTGTTGAGAGATAACCTTGAATCATAAATTGTATACCTGAAACTGATATTACACTGTATGTTACCTAACTGGAATTAAAATAAAAACTTAAAAAAAGATACAGATGCTTGTGTAATTCCTTTCATTGTTTTTATTTCACATTAACCTCATTTGTAATTATCACTCACATGTCTGCCCAGACATTTAAAATCGTAAAGGTGTAGTATATTATTTAGGAATGAAAGTCCATCTCAACGTAGCATAATTATAAACACTTTTACTTTAATCTCTAGGAAACATATTCTTTTTGTCTCCTCTCTTTTCAACAAAACCCATCACTTTTCAGTTTCCATTTACTGTATTTTAAGGGTTTAAATACCTCCCTGATGTGCGAAATTCCCATATTGGGCTGCTCGGTAGATCATACACTCCCTGCAGTAAATCATCGTGCAAAATACGGGCAGTCAGGTGTTAGAGATTCTGTTCCTGCTCGAACCCTCAGAAATAGTAACCATCTTCTTGCTGGCTTTTTAGCACATCTGCTCCTTTTAAAGCTACGGCAGAGAGGTGTGTAAGACTGAATCAATTGTCTCTCGGAGTTTACTTTGCTTCTTTGAAACTTTGTTTTTCACTAAAGGCAATTGCTCCTTGAGCAGGACTGGTTGTTCCACACCCACTAATTATCATACAGCCATTTAAAGTTGAAATAGTAATCAAACCAATGAAAGCCCAAGATTAGCTGCATTCCTTCTTCATTTCTAGTGGAGAGACTCATCTGAATATCTATAAAGGATGTGGTGGTGCATTCCCTGCCAGATGCAGTAAGACAAACGCAATACCCACTCTTCACATACAGCTTTGAATGTTAGGTGGAATTTTAAGTTGGACATATTTTAACTTCTACAATTTAATTATAGGAGTTAAATGATCTTAAAGAATCATTCCAGTTATGAATAGAAGATGAGGATTTGGCTTTTATTGCAGAAAGAAAAATCTATTTTAAATGGTAACATTTATATTTTTTGCCCATCAGAAACTACTAGTTGATGCTTCTATTAAAATTATTGAGAGCTAAGTATATAGTGATGCTTGGGGCAAATTCTCATACTGCATGACAGGTTGTGAGGTGTTAAGAGATAATTGCATGCCTAGAAGGTGTGGTGAATCATACGAGCAAAGGCCAAGAACATCCAGAGACCAAAATTCACAGTCATTTCAAATATTACTCCCTGGTGTGTGTTATTCTACTTAAAAATTGCATACTTGTTGATTATAAATATAAGACCAAAAAAAAGCATAGTTAAATGAGTACTTTCATAATTTTTAAAAATGTATTTAAACATTTACTAACCCAGTGCAGTTTATGCAATTCATAATTACAAATGTCATCAGGGCTATTGAATAGGGGAATATGCCAAATGCCATTCTGGACCTTCCTTTTGAAATAATCTTGAGTCCCAGCAGAATGAAATGCATGCTATGAATCAAAGAAATATAATGTTATGTCAAATAATCAAGTGTTTACTTATAGGTATTTGGATACCCCTATATATTTAAAGTAATTATTTTTTTAAGTAATTTTCTTTTACTAGAATTTCTTTATTTGAGTCAAAATGCAAGTCCTTCTTAATTTTCCTGGTCTTGGTATAAGACCACAGTATTTCATGATTGACAACCAGGGGAATTATAGATAAGAGAAAGGAGAGAGGGAAAAGGAAGATTTTTGGTTTTATTAATTTGTCTTCAATGAAATAATATATGTGCCTTGCTCTCCCCTACATTCCTTATCATGTAAAGATAGAGCTGTTTTTTCTGGTGGAACTAATGCTGTTTATCTATGCCTAAATGCCCTTAGTAGAGGCTGCTATGAGCACCTCACTCCACTACTAAAACAGTAACAGGTAAGAGCAAGAGAGACGCACAGTGAAAAACAAAAGTAAGTTACCATTCAAATTATGCCTATGATCCAGGAAGAGTGAACAACTAGAAAAAAAAAGCCTGGTTTTTTTGATCAGGGCCTCGGTTTAAATCCGGGTTCCTACATTTTTTTTTAAGATTTTATTTATTTATTTGACAGAGAGAAAGACAGCCAGCGGGAGAGGGAACACAAGCAGGGGGAGTGGGAGAGGAAGAAGCAGGCTCCCAGCGGAGGAGCCTGATGTGGGGCTCGATCCCAGAATGCCAGGATCACGCCCTGAGCTGAAGGCAGACGCTTAACGACTGAGCCACCCAGGCACACCTGGGTTCCTACATTTTTAACTTTGTGGTCCTAGGAGTTCTTAAACTTACTCACCTTAGTTTTTCCATCAGCATCTGTAGTTGGATATTAATGGTGATTACCCTCTACATTTGTTAGATGCATGAAAAGTGCTTTGTAAATAAACAGCCTGATTAAACACTGGGCCAAATTCCCACCAAGAGGGTCTTAACAGACACCCACCAACGAGGATATGCAGATGACAGATACACGTATGTCATCAAGGAAATGCAAATTTAAAAAGTGAGATCCCACTACACACCTCTTAGAATGGCCAAAATCTACATCGCTGACACTGCCAAACGCTGGTGAGGATATGGAACAGCAGGAACTCTCATTCACTGCTGATAGGAATCTCAAATGGTAGAGCTACTTTGCAAGACAATTTGGTCGCTTTTTGCAAAACACTTTTACCATACGATTCAGCAATAGCACTGCTTGCTATTTACCCAAAGGAATTGAAAATTTATTGCATGCAAAACCTGAACATGGATGTTTATAGTTGCTTTATTCATAATTGCCAAAACTTAGAAGCAACCAAGATGTCCTTCAGTAAGTGAATGGATAAATAAGCTGTCCAGACAATGGACTATTATGTAGCACTAAAAAAAAAAAAAAAAAAAAAAAAAAAAAAGAACTATCAAGCCATGAAACAACATGGAGGAAACTTAAATGCATATTACTAAGTGAAAAAAGCCCATCTGAAAAGACTACATATTATTTGGTTTCAACTACATGACATTTTGGAAAAGGCAAAGCTATGAAGACAGTAAAAAGAACACAGGTGACCAGGAATTAACACAGAAAAGGAAAGGAAAAGGCAGAGCACAGAGGACTTTTAGAGCAGTGAAAATATTCTGGATGGTACTATAATGATGGATATATGTCCTTATACATTTATCCAAACCCATAAGATATACAAAAACAAGAGTGAACATTAAGCTAAACCATGGATGTTGGGTGATTATGATGTGTCAGTGTAGGTTTTATCTCTTGCAACAAATGCACCATTCTGATGGGGGATTTGATAACGCATGTATGGGGACAGGGGGTATATGGGAATCTCTGTACTTTGCTCAGTTTTGCTGTGAACTTAAAACTGAAGTTAAAAAGATAAAGTCCATTAAAGAACTTTAAAAGACATAAAAGGAAAGTCTCTTAAAAATTAAAAAATATTTTTAGTATACATGTGTTTCTTTCACCTCTTGTTCTATTTTTTGAAATTATTTTGTCTTAATGAGTGCCAAACTGATTCATTTTGTTTTTAACAACTGCAAAAAGAGGTGCTTTGTAAGGCTGCCAACCCTAACACATTAGGTATTCAATACATATTAGATAATTTTTATTAACATGTTAATACCCTCAATTTATGAAAATTTAAAAATCATGAGATTCATATGAAATGTCTAGAATAGGCAAATCGATACAGACACAAAGTAGATGATTAATTTCCAGGGTCTAGGGAAACAAAGAATGGAGAGTGACTGCTAATGGGTGTGAGTTTTCTTTTTCAAGTGGATGAAGATGTTTTGCATTAGTGGTGACAGTTAACTCTGAAAATACTAAATATCACTGACTTGTACATGATAAAAGCATGAATTTTTTGGTATAGTAATTATGCTGCAGTGAAAACGTTCTAAAAATTAAATGAGAAGGATAAAGAGACAAGTAAATTTTGGAAGAGTGTTTTTGTAATATTTACAAAATACCTGCTATGTTAAGCACACTCTACAATGTATAATATGCATTATAACACTTGTAATAATATATAATATATATAATGTAATAATAGCATGTCATATATTTTCTATCTCACATATATCTAAATTCTCAATGAAATACTTATTATAAATAAATAACCTATCATATAATAAGTGCTTCATTGAGGATAAAATGAAGTGAGTGATTAGGTGGGTACCCTGGTTTCAGAAGTGAAGAAAAGCTTTGCTGAGGAGGTAATATCAACTGAAATATGGTTGTCTAGGATGAACCAGTCATGTAAAGACTAGGGAAGAACATTCCAGAAGGAAGGAATAGCTAGTACGAAGACTCAGACACATAACTGCCTTTATGTGTTTAAAGAGGCCATGAAACGGGACGCCTGGGTGGCACAGCGGTTAAGCGTCTGCCTTCGGCTCAGGGCGTGATCCCGGCATTATGGGATCGAGCCCCACATCAGACTCTTCCGCTATGAGCCTGCTTCTTCCTCTCCCACTCCCCCTGCTTGTGTTCCCTCTCTCGCTGGCTGTCTCTATCTCTGTCAAATAAATAAATAAAATCTTTAAAAAAAATAAAATAAAGAGGCCATGAAACAGAGAAATGGGGAAGAGGGCTAGGTTCGTGGTCAGTAGGTTCCCCTGGAAGGACCCTTTCCAAGTTTTCTTGTATGTGAAATGAGTAGTGATTCTTAATATGGAGAATTGCCATGAGGTTTTAAAAATACATGAATAATGCTTAGTGTAGTGTCTAATTCGTGGTTGGAAGTAAATAATTATTACTTTTCTATTAGTTTGTCAACTACATATAGACTAGCCCAATCATGGGCAAATTTAAAATAGGTTGAAGGCACTCACAGTGGTACCTTGAGCTTCTGGAAAACCCATTCTTTGTTAATCTGTGAGGAAAGTAATGGTGAGTTCTCCAGCGGTAACAGGGAAGAATTATAGAAAACAAATTGCTAATTCCCTCATCATTTCCTTTAGATTCCATGTCATGGGATATTGGACTTATTCTAGTCTTCGTATTAATTTGTTTTGGTGTCAGATTGCATTTTCTTATTTTTTTAAAGCTAGTATTCTTTGTGTGTGTGTGTTTGTATCATCTGTATTTTTCCCCTCTCTTCTTATTCTTCACATTACCACGATAAACGTGTACAAAGTTAGAAAGAGTAAGTAGTACAAAAAGGAAACTTTCTCTCACTTGGCTAATTGTCTAAAGGCATATGTGGATCATGGATATCAACAAAATTCGACATACTAAGTGATAGGAAAGTATCAAAGACAGTTTCCCTTTTTTTTAAAACCATCGACAATAAGGACTTCGACAGCAGTTTTCTTAGAAAGTTTGTCATCAGCCTTCTGAACATAAGGCATAAAAGGAATTGTAGCTTTCGAACACTGTGTTATATTATTCTGGGAAGGTAATATAATTATATTATTCTCTAGGTACGGGAAGGTAATATAATTCTGCAATCAAAAGAATAAGCTTAGAATAAGCTTTGGAATAATCTAGATTTAAACTTATCCCCACTTTCTAGCAGTGTAACTTTAAACTAGTTATGTAACCTTTCTAGGACTCAATTTCCTTATATATAAAATTATTGCCATAATAATTACTTCATAAGATGCCATAAGAAAAGTACTGAGCATAGTTTCTGTGATACCAAATATTGATAATAATATCATCATCATCATCACCACTATCTTTCCCTTTATAAAATTGTGATGTTCATGACAAAAAAGTTATTCTAATTTAAAAATCAAGTTGATACTGTGTCCTAGAGAATATATATAAAAGTACAAGGGTGACTCAGTACATTGGGTGACTCAGTTAGTTAAACGTCTACCTTCGGCTCAGGTCGTGATCTCCGAGTCCTGGAATCTTGCTCAGCAGGGAGTCTGCTTCTCTCTCTCTCTCTCTCCCTCCCTCTGCCCCTCTCCACTGCTCATTCTCTCTCTCTCTCAAATAAATTAAATCTTTTTTAAAAAGTGCCAATTAAAAAACACATGTCTATGAGAATAGTAAAAAAAAAAAATTAAAAATTTCTTTTGGTTTGTAAACCGAACCTTGATAATTAGGATGATAATAAAAATAATCACTATTAAATTACTCATCTTATGATTAGCTTCTTTATGTACTTTCCCTCTGTTGATATTTTTAAATATTTCAGAGCTGAATCACTTGGAAATGACTTTCATTTCATATAAGGTTCCCGATATTATATTGAGCCTTCGACTCCAATTTCTTTGGAAAAGTTGGGGGCCCCCATCCTTTCCCTTCAACAATATTTGTGAGTTGACAAACATCAAGGGCTATGCTGTGGCATGCACAAGAGATGTGGAAAGATACTGTTTAAATTAGTACCATAAATTTTCCTTTTATGTTTCCCAACCTCATATTTATTGAAATGCGTTAAATTACCTCAGACATCTAAGGGTACAACATTCAATTTATAATAATCTTTATGGTTAACTTAATTCCATTAACCTTATCTCTGAAAGGTGGCAATTTAAGGGGTCCAAAGCGCAGTTTCATTTCTTTTGGGGATGCTGTGAACTATTTAGATGATTGCTGTGTGGTTGGTGGGGGGAGTGGCCAAGAATTAGTCAGTTGTGTAATTTAAAAAAAAAACAACAACAAACCTTTTGTTTGGTCTGTTTCACACTATGCTGTGCCAGATGACATTGCATGAAGGCGCACTGCTCGAATCACTGCAGTTCCGATTATTCGTGGTTAAAAATGACAAGTTGGCATTTTCACCAGCTGAAAGGCCCGCATTTTCATTTTCTGACCAGATTTCACCTTAGCAAAAGTAATCTTTAAAAACCGTTTAGGCACTTCAGGTTGAAAAGTTTATGTTCTTGCTATAAAAATGTGTGTGTGCCGATTTGTATACACAACATGAGATTTTAGGTGCTGATACTAGGTGATTAAATGTTGTGCTATCTTGGTGTAATAAATTCATTTCCCGTGCTGTGCACCGCTTTGGGGGGAATGTGCACTCTTTAAATGACTCTCGCTATATTGATGTGGTAGATTTGCTGCTTGCTTGTTTTACTACCCTAGGGAGCAACTAGTTACATGTGGAGTTGGTGGGGCGCATCGGATTTTCCCTAGGCGTGACTATAAGAGAGTGAATACAATGGCACACAACTTAGGAAGTCTCACTAGTGGGTTCCTGTTGAGTCTCCTTAGTAAAGTTTGTACAGCTCCACCTGTCTAATCAGACTAAATATGGTTGAGGCTCTTAATGTCTTCTGAAAACGAGTTATTTAAAATTTGTAAACTGCCATCCTACATGGCCAGTCCCCGAGCATACCCTTCATTCGTAGTACCTATTTTGCACTCTGAGTGCACAAGTCAGCCTCCTTGGTTCATATACATGTGTGATATTGGAGAAGCTATCAGGACAAATATGTAACCACTCAGTTAAAGTAAGTTTGGCCAGGGGCTCCTGGATGGTGCAATCAGTTGAGCTTCTGACTCTTGGTTTCAGCTCAGGTCCTGATCTCAGGGTCGTGGGATAGAGCCCTATATCAGGTTCCACGCACAGGTGGAGTCTGCTTGAAATTCTCTCTCTCCCTCTCCCCCTCCCATTTGTGCTGTCTCTCTCTCTCTCTCTCTCTCAAATAAATAAATCAAATCTTTAAAAAAATAAAATAAAAAAATAACATGTTTAACCAGTCATGAAGTCACACTGAAAATACTACTGAGAAAGACTGAGTCTGAAAGTTGCTCTACCCTGCAACCTAAGGCTATATTCCTGACTCCGCTGAGTCTTCTGTGGAATCATGCTGTTCATCTCACAGTAGATAGACCAACGAGAAAATAGATGAGCATGACTATGTTAGGAAAGGGAGTCATTAGATGCATGGATTCTGGAGACAATGATGAGTTCCAATCTCAGTGCTGCTATTTAACAGCTGTGGTCTTGGGCAAGTTGCTTAGCCTCTTTCTGCCCCTCTTTCTTTATTTTTAAAATGAGTAATGACATACTTACTTTGTAGGTTTGCTGGAAAGAAATTTTCTCTCTTAAAAGGTGTACAGAACATAGAGAGCATTGCCTGATACTTTACAATCACTATTATCATTACCCATCATTACCTAGAGAGAAGGATACCAAGGTCTGGAGATAGGTCTCTATCTCCAGTTACTGATATAATTTGAGATGAGGGAACCACTAGCAAATCAGAACCTGGGGTAGATCTCTTCAGTCTGTATGCCATGGCTAGTGTTTGGTTGATTTTTGTTATTGGTTTTTATTTGTCAGGTTTCCTGAATTCCCATTGGGAAACCATTTGGGGTCACTTCCATTAGTGTTTGTAGGACAGCTTACTCATCCCAGGGGAAAGTACCCATTAACAGTGCAGTCGAGCAGTTGTGTCAGGGAAATCTATTAAATGGAGTCCTGAGTGTTCATCTCTGTAATTGTATAAATGCACGTTTCACAGAGCCAGTGTTGTATAAGTAAATGGATATAAATCATAGAGTGCTAAATCTAGATGGGACCTTAAAAGCTATGTAGTTCAACCCCCTTATTTTATAGATTAGAAAGCTGAGACTCAGAAGATGGAGCCGTTTGTCTAAAGTTATAGTAGTTACTGTCTGAGATGAGGAAAATATCCAAATGTCTGCATAAATCCGAAGTTATTTCCACTAAAATTTTATGTCCAAATTAGCGTCTGAAAGATTCCATTTAAAATAGCAACATTTTCTTCCTCCCGAGCATCTCTGCACTGTTCAGAAAAACTAGAAAGCATACTGGAAAAACTGTCCCTTTTTTCTCTTTTCAACCTCGGATTAAGACAGAAGCTCAAACTCCACACTCTCCCTTACAAAAACAATCTAAAATATTGAGACAAGCACAAATAATATAAGGAGCAACTTACAACTTACCATATACACTGGCAATATGCTTGCTGGGCAAACCCACTTAGAATTCACAGATACTAGATAACATTTCCGGACACCATCCCAAAACCTAATTAATGAAATGAGTGACCTCTGACTCGAGAGTGTAGCCACGATGCTTTCAATCCAGAGCAATAGCTCTTAACTATTGATAGCAAAAATGTGCTCTATAAGGCTCCCGTTCTGCCCTTTCGAAAGTTGAACCATGCCACTATCCCTAAAAGCTAAAAGGCGCAGGAAGAAGCTGGGAGCCCGAAGGTTCCCGTTCATACAAAGTATGTGCTTCCCTAATGGCTATTTATCTTCCAGCTCAGACTAGGGATTTTATGTGGGAAGGAGGCTGCCTGGAATTTCACGAGTCAGCCAGAGAAACACAATGAGCGATGATGCTGTTCCTTTGGTCGTCGGCCTGACAAACAGGAAACAAATAATAGCAGAGGGATAAATGTGACAGAAAGCAGAGGTGAGAACCGGAACAGTTAGATATGGGAAACATCAAAGAACAAGAAATAGCAACAAAGCAATGCCAGAAGCCAGCAAGAAAAGGGGAAATGTTCTGAGGACCCGTAAAAATGAAGCATGGCTCTGAGAAGGGGTGTGCAATGCTCACAAAGGAGACCTCGAAATGCCAATAATCCATTCCCGGAGGAAAAGGAAGCTGATCACTTTTCTCCAAGGCGAGAATATATATTTTTCTCTTGAAAAAATAAGTAAAGTAAAGTTAGATTGGATTAAGGAAAGAGAAAAAGGATTAAAAGAGATGCATTCAGAAAGAGGTGGCAAAGGCATTGAGCAACGCGCCTCTGATTTAGGCTGGTGAGTTGTCTCTGTCTCTTTCCAGCTGTAGAGCATGTTCCTGGGAAGGAGCCTGCAACACTGGGAATTAGGGATAGGACAATGCGGGGGCCATCGGGACATCCACTGACCCCAAAAAAAAGGTTTGCCTGCCAGTAAATAGCTGAGTGGTCAGGACAAGTCGCCTCCGTCTGATGTTTCTCCCTGTCAAACAGGTAACATTAATTTTGTCTAGCTCGAGGGACTTTAATAAAGAGATAGGGGTTAACGCGTCTATAAATGGAGGGAATGTAGCATAAGCATCCCGGAATATAGTGGTTAAAAGGGCAAACTCCGAAGCCAAACCTTCTGAGTTTGAAATTCAACTCCTTTTCATCTCATCTCTGTGCTCTTGGGTGGGTCACTTAACCTCTTTTCCTCCGTTTCTTCATTTGTAAAATGGAGTTAATAATAGTGCCTATTTCATAGGGTTGCTGTGAGGAGTGACATAATGCATGAAAATCACTTACAATACTATTTTTCATGTATCAGGGACAATCTTAACTAGTTCATTGTGCCAGTGCTTTGGAAATCAATTTTTTATATGAATGTAGCATATTGCATTCATTAATGGTACTACGTAGAGATTAGAATTCTTGATGTTGATAAAAAGTCCTGACATCATTATCTCGTGTTCATTCATTTTCTCATCTTGCTCATGCCTGCATTTTGTCTCTGTCTCTCTCTTATTTCATTGCAAAAGAAAATCATTTCTTTTTGTCTCACTTGCTGAACATATATTATTCATCAAGCAATTATTGAGCACTTACTATATACAGGCATTTCTAGAAATAGGAAGAGGCACAAGGCACATTTTTTTCCCCTGAAAGACATCCAGGAAAAGGGAATAGCTTATTAAAAAATACGAAATAAGAAATGTTGTGATTACATATATGAACAAAGTGATTTCACCTGGGCTTACTTGGATGCTAAGGACAGACTTGCTGAAAAGGTTGAAGTAATCATTGAGTGTTTTTTTCAATAATTGAGTTTTAATGCTACAATATTACATCAGACGTTTTGTTATCTCACATTGCACTCTTTAATTTGTCTTCTGCCAGTGGAATTTTAGGCTGGAATCTCACTTTTCCTCTCTCTTCCCTGTCATCCTCCCCACCACTAAAAAAACCAACTCTATTTTATGCTTAAAGGTTTCTGATGTTTCTCAGTATCCCATTCTATTAGGCTAACAGACCTCATGCTAAGTTAAAGTGGTTGGAAAACGCAGTGCACTTTGTCTAAGTATGTCTTATTTCTCTCGCTCCCACCACATTTTATTTCGATAGTCTCGAGAGAGAACGAAAAGATAGCATGAACCCTACTTCTTAGGAGCTTGAAGGAAGGAGTCAGTATCTCCCCCACAGGCAATTCGTATAATTGATGAGGTTAAGAATTATAGGAAAGAGATTTCTACAGGGCTTTTTTTCTTAAGTGGTGCAAGTTTATGTGCGAGAACTTGGAAATTCTTATTCTTACTGAAATACAGCAGTGTCGGAGAAGGACATGTACTGTTTCACGGGCAACATGCTGCTCCGGAGGTCAACAGTTGCATTAAGCCCCCAAGTGTGCTTCCCTTACTTGTGTGTGCATTTTACCTGTGTTTTCTTCAGTGAGCATTTTGCCGATTTTAAATGGAACCAGAATTGGTTTTCTTTTTACAATAAAAAATAATGCATGCACATTGGCTACAGTAGAATAGAGAAGGACACGATGAAAGTAATAGTTGCCCATGAGTTTAAGATTCAGGAATAACCAGTGTTAACTGTTCGCTACATACAATTCTGTTGAGAACTGTGTAATGATGACTAACATTTATTGAGCGTTTTATATACACCAGGCAATATCAACATTAAATATTACCCAGTTATGCCCACAACAATCTTAGAACGTAAGTACTGTTATACCATTTTTGAAATAAGGGAATCCGTGCAATAACAAAGTGCAGTAACTCATTCATGATCACCATGATCGCATGGAATGGAGCCAGGCTTCTAACCAGGTAACCGGGCTCAGAGCCCAGGTTTTTAACCACCAAGAAATAACACCTTTTTAGTTCACATACACCCAGTTTTGTTCAGCTGCTTTAATTTGCTTAATACACCACATGTTTTTTCCGATGTTTTTAAATGTTCTGTAAGAAGAGGATTTTTATTGGCTGCCTATAAATCTGTCAACGGGATGTACTAGAATTATTTTAACTTCTACTTGATGGAGATTTAGTTTGCTTCCTATTTTTCACTATGGAAATCATCTAGCATATTTTCCAAAAAAACTGAGCAAGTGTACCAGTTTTTGGTAGCACTAATATTTATTTAAATAAGCACGTACTGGACCCTGCCGGTGTACATATCAATGTGAAACACACAGTAAGTATTTGCTGTGCAATCACCATGTTCCAGGAACAATGCTAGGACGCAATAGGGAGTAGGAAACTATAAAGCCAGTCTTTCTATTCCTAAATATTTTCTAACCTAATGGAAGGACATCCCTGTAAAGCAGTGTGTTTAAGTAAAAGCCAGATTGGTGTATTGAGGAATGAATGGCAGGTTGATAAAATTTTGGCAATGGATGAAAAAGTCCTTAAGTCCTATCAAGAGTTATGGTTATAAGAACCAGGGCAGGTAATGTGAGGAAACTGGTGTTTTAAGAAGATATATTTGACAGCATTATAGACCTGTGGGTATTTGTAAAGACCAGGGCTATACCTACTTAACTGGATTGATTTTATCATTTCTAAGGATTTTATGATGTTAAAGAGCATATATTACAATGTTCTTATAAAGGTGATGTGGAATACATGTCATTAACCAAATGCCGATCATAAGTGGAAGGGTCAGTTCTGTTGGCTAATAGTCTCAGTGATAAATTAACAGGTTTACTAAATGGTTTTTCCCAGGGCTTAGAAGTAGGGAGGTTTTGAATGTTGTAGGAAATTTCCAAATACTCTCAGGGCCGAGCGGTATGCAGACCATTCTCTGAGAGTGGATCATCCGTGGTATGTCTGTGGTCTTTTTATTTTGCTCTAAGCCCTTGGTGTTGCCTTCAGGGGTCTCTGACTAGCATTTAATTGAAGGCCGACTGAGTTAGATATATACTTCCTATAGTTGATGGGTTTTGTTGCCAGAAATATCCTTTTGCTTATCAGTGGGGAAGGTTTTTGCTTCTACTGCTGGGTTTAAAGGTGTCCCTCAAGATTCCATTACTCAGTTCATTGAGAAAAGCTTAAAGGTAAGGGAAGGTGAATCTGAGCTCCGTTTGATGAAGGAGGCTGAGTGAAATAATAGCTCCCAAGTTGGCTCAAGTTCTTCCAGATGTTCACGTTTATATGAAAACTTAATACTTGGAAATATTCCATGTGGTGAGATTTCTGTGCACAATTTCTTTATATACAGTTCCAAGCATAAAATGATTTTTTGGTCATTAGATCTGAAAATTATCACCGATCATCCACAACAAACAACCAGATCAGTTTTTATCCTCCTGGACTTCTAAAAGCAAAAACTCCTGTGCTATGGAGTACGTCGTTACCTTCATTTTTCTTCCAACTTGGTGTAACTCCATGGGAAGGAGATGGAGGCAAAGGAAAAGAACAATACTAAGAAATAAATGGGCCATGAAGAATTGTGCTTAAAATCATAAGTAAACAGAGATGCATACGCTTGCCACAGCGATGTGATTACAGAAACTGTAAAGAAGCTGGCAGAAGGAGCTGGAAAGGACTTGGCTTTCCATGAACTTAATGACCAAAACTAAAGTCGTTCCCTAGGAGATAAGTCGAAATCATAGCACACTGTGAATAAAAGTATACCTTTCCAAGGTTACTGCAGAACAATTATGGCTCTGATCCTTTACACTTGTAGAAAAAGCTCTCTAGCCCCTTATTTTAAATTGACTTCCGTTGAGCTATAGTGCCTCCCAGCCTGCACTTACAGGCACTGTGTTGGGTAATGTGTTTACAGGCTGGTCTCATTTTTCTTTAGGTAATAGGAGATGCGTAGCTTACTGCTACTTGGAGACAACTTCAGGAAACACGGTTTTCAAGGTGGGAGATTTAAAAATGTGATTATTGGGAATAATAACTCCAGAGACAAAGATTTAATGGGATTACTTCCAATTTATTCAGCCCATTGTCAGGTTACTGAAGTTCTAGCTTCAGACCCATGTGTTCAGAGTCCGCACTGTCCCCTGATGTCTTGTATACTCAGGCTCTTACTACCGTATAGAACAGTTAACGTGGCCAGATCCTTGACAGCTGTACTCCTTGCTTACTTCCCACTACCGTTTCTTTAAAATTGAGATATGGAGGGACACCTGGGTGGCTCAGTCGGTTAAGCGTCTGCCTTTGGCTCAGGTCATGATCCCAGGGTCCTGCAATCCAGTCACACATGGGGCTCCTTGCTCAGTGGGGAGCCTGCTTCTCCCTCTGCCTGCCGCTCCCCCTGTTTGTGCTCTCTTGCTCTCTCTGTCAAATAAATAAATTTTAAAAATCTTTAAAAAAGATCAAATTAAATTAAGATATGGAAAAAATGGAGTACTAAAAGGAAGAAACCCCATCTCTAACAGCATTACAGTGTTTTTCAGTTCAGAGTCTTATTTTGTATGCATCATTTGATTTAATTTCCTCCGAAGCCTTGGGAAATGTGAGTTATTATCATCATATTATTGTTGTTGATAAATAGTGGCTACTATTTATTTAGCACTAACTCTGCATCAGGAGCTGTACTAAACACCTTGCAGTTGGTCCAAACAATAACCTGAGGAAGCTAGAATTAATATTGTGCCCATTTTACAGATAACGAAATCGTACCTTAAGTGACATGCCCAGTTTATACAGCTAGCCCATAAGCAAAATTGGAATTCAAGCATTACTTGATCTGCTTTCACTATAGAGCCTGAGCTCTGGATCTCTGTGGGCATGTTGCCATGCTTTTTCAGGTAGAAGGCCTCGTGATGCTAAAAGTTTAAATAAGTTGCCTCAGGTTATATAGTTAGTTCCTAATGCCTTCCAACCGCACACCAAACATTTTCCATTGCACCATGCCATCCCCAGAGCTGCCGCTGGCTTCTACGGTGCTCTGAAAATTAGACAAAGAAGCCCCGCCTCCCAAACCAGAGGAGAGCCAGTTTTTTGAGATAGCCCACTCTGACCTATGCCAGGTTCACAAGGATGGGTGAGTGGAGGAAGGGTACAGATTTCAGCCCCTACTCATCTTCCTTTCTCAAGCACCTTTGTGCAGGCCACATACCCAGAGCTCTACCAATGGCCCTGGCAGTCCTCACCGAAACTAGCAGCTTGGCGTTCTGAAATAATGGTAAGGCAAATAGTCAAAAGAATTTTATTATAACTATGTGCTCTTCGGAGCTGTAAGGAAGTAAAATTTGTACTCCACTAATTACATTTCTAATAATGCTCACATTCTCCCTTCCCTGCCAACACAAATGTTTAACGAGATATAATCTGACAGCACTCATGCTAAAACTCCCCTGAAGCCAAACTGTGTCACTAGTCAAAATGACCCTCATCTTCGCAGGCCCTTGAAGAAGAGTTGAGGATCATTTATGAAGTGGGCTTTAACCACAGGGTGCTACATTGTGCTGCTGCTGTTGAGCTCAGGGGTCATTGGTTTTGTATTCGTTTGAACCTACTACCATATCCTTTTTCAAAATCGATTACTTTTAATTATAGAGCTACCCTGGGCATAAAGCTAATGTCTTATAACTTGGATATGCTTTCCACCGAAGTACTGACAGAGTAATAGATTTATTGTGCACCTGACTATAATAAGCAAAAAAAGAAAAAGGCAAAAAAAGCATGAATGTATAATGAGGACACTGATCACCACAAAAGGGGGGAGGAGGGGGGGAGTGTTTAATATGTCTGTGGATGGGGATGTTGCAGTTTGAGAGGCTCAGGGATTTTTAACAGGGAAGAAGTCTCATCAAACTTGAAAATGTTCATGACAGCACACAGCTGATTTGAAAGAGCTTGGTCTAGAGCGTGGTTCTCAAGCTTGATTAGATAGCAGAATCACCTGGGGAACTACGTCAGCATGCGAAGGCCCAAGTTTTAGCCTTACTTTAATGAACTTGGGCTTCTGTGTCCTGTATTATCTCTTCACTTGACTCTGATGCACACCTATTAAGAGAACAGCAGGTCTGTGGGCCCGGATTCCCAAACTTGGCTGCACATTAGAATCACTGGAGTCTCACACGTAGAGATTCTTCTTTGGAGATGAGTGCAGCTTGGGCATTGGGAGGGTTGAAAGAGCCCCAGGTGGTTCTCATATCAGCAAAGTTTGAGAAGCCCTCGTCTAAGGCCTTGCTACCCAGTGTGCACACGGTTCAAAAGCCAGCAGCAGCAGCGACATCCGAAAGCCTGTTGGAAATGCAGAGTCTCGGGTCTCACCTGCAAATACTGACTCAGTATCCGCCGTTTACCAAGGTACCCAGATGATTGTGCACATGACCTTTTGAGACATACCGGGCGAGGGAGTCAGCCAGAGCTGGGTTTTTAGCCATTTGTTATTAGCAAGGGGACTGGGAAACCTCTCCGAGCCCCACTCTCCTTGCCTGTAAAATGGGCATAATGATAACCCGTCAACACTGCGGACTTGCCGGAGAGATTCTTGAAAGGCAGTACTGGACTTGGCTTAATTTCTGGAACAGGGAAATGGGCTCAGGAAACATAGTCAGAGTTGCTGTGAACTTTCTTAGCGCTGGTGAAGAGAAGGCAAAGAAGCCAAATGCTGTGAACGCTGCCATCACAGGTGCTCCTATTCTTGTATTCGTGTGACGGTTCTTTGTAGTGTGCACGCGAGATGGTTTTCATTAGTTCAAAAGAACAAATGCTTCCCAGATGCAAGGGTTGTCTTCCGAAAAAAATAAATTATAGGAAAGCAGTCCTTAACCACAGTGTCCTTGAAGCCCCCTTGGGCATCCTGCATTGCTGTGCCTTTGTGAACAACGAAACAATACAGGTCCCCCATTCATACTGCGCTATCTTTAATTTTCCCTTTTTGATCATCATCTGTTATTTCCCTCCTCCTGGGCCAAGCGCTAGTTTCTTTATAGAAACTCCTCTGTAGGCTTCCGTTTATTTTTCTCTTCAAGGCACTCACTTCTGTAATTATCTACTGTTCTCTTAATTTCTCTAGCTTTCATCCCACAAAATATTTTCTCATTGTTCCTGTTCCGCTCCCTGAACTGAAACATGGAATGGGCTTGTTCGGCCAAGTTTGTATCTGATTGAAAGGGAATGACGCTACTGTCTTTGTAGCATAATCGTTTTCATATTAAGATGGAAGTAGAAATGTCTAATGGGGTACCGCAGAAGAAATACCCTCAACTAATCTTTCTAAGCAGGACGACAGTGAGTAATGATTACAGTTAATTAAGTTACGCAGCCTCCATTTCCATTCATGTAGCAGCACTGCTAATTATATACTCATGCTACAAGGTTTCTTTAGTTCTTCTGTAACTTGGATGCGGTACTCTTTGGAGGCAAGGGGATACGGTACGATTAATGAGCTTTTCCCCACCAACACCTCCTGTTCTCTCCAAATGAAGTTTCCACATCTGGAAATTGAGGGTAGAAAAAAGGAGCAAGAAAAGAACAATCACTCACATTGTAACTTAACTTCCATGGCAGCACATGGTTGTAATTGCGGAATATTTTCTAGGAAAGAGAACAGTAGCATTTAATTTCTTTTGAGGCCCTGAGAAATGGTAGCTTATTTAAAAATAAGGTAAGGACAGAAGCTGGCTATTGAAAATATAAGTGGCAGCGACAGGGACCCTTTATGTCGTAGGCTTTTGCTCACTTTAAATAAACACGTGTTGAGCGCTTACTGTTTGCCGGGCCTTGAGTCCGGCCCAGAGTCTATTAGGCGGAATAGAAGCAGCCCTGACAACTTTTCCGGGTCTCTTTACATGGACTTCAAACATTTTAACAACTTCCTCTTTAAAGAAAACTGAGAGAAATGCAGCTTTTCTTGGGTATATTGTTAATGAAGCACTTGAAAAAAATTAGTTTATGTGCTTTGATCAGATGGGGATTGACATACTTAAGAGTTTTATTTTTAATCTGAAAATCCACTTCAATCTTATGCTCTGGGTAAACATCATTACACAAGGCTGGCACAATTCTGTACTTGCAAGGAGCAGAATTCAAGGTGGAACTTCAAATACAATCTCAAGTAAGTTATTCATATTATTTCTTTTATTTAAAAAATCAGGGTTTACATGGTTGGATTTTTGCTTCGATCTTCAGTAATCTCCATTTGCTTTAGGAATTAACTTCTGCATCGTGTGCTTTGGGTTTGGTGTCAGTCTGTTTCAGATTAGAGGATTGATTTTTAAAAGTAGATCTGGAGGAAGGTATTTGGACGTCAAGCACTTTTATTCTGATATTTTCATAGGAAGTTCAAATGTGTTTTGAGCACCACTGGACATTGCTGGACGTGCTTTCTCCCCTCCTAGCGTCTCACAGGTGCACAACTTTATCGGTTCGGCCTCTTCTTTCCGTGCCCTCCTTTCTGCTCTCTTTCATAACGTGTTTGCATAAACGAGTGCGCTGCCAAGTTCACATGAAGGCTAGACAAAAATACAGGTGTCCTCATAATAATCAGCTCCTTGAATTTTGTTCTCTGGTTTCTGCTTCAGTCCCCGAGAAAGCCTATATAAAGCAGCCGGCACACTTATTACTACAGAAACTGAGGTTACTGATTAGAAGGGAACGTAATCAGGTAGATTGAGCCTGTGAGGGAAGAAACCATTGCTGTGAGAGGGGAGCGTTTGCAAAACGCTCCCTGTGAATCTGTAAAGATCACCTCACTTTGCACGGCAACCGGAGTGGAAGAAACAGGTGCAAAAAGATTGTGCGTCTGTCTGCTTTTGTGAAGCTGGGCAGAGATTATGTACCTGCTTTGTCTGTGCTGGGCTATGACTCTACCTCCAGGTTTCTCAGACCCCATAGAATGTGTAAGAGAAAAGTACCAACAGGGAAATCAGCAAAAAGCTTTCCTATGAAGGTGTAGCAAGCCACCGCAGAATTTGAAATGTCTGAGGTCTCATCTGGTGAGTAAAAGCTGCAGATAAATGCCACAGCCATTCAGAAGATTGATAAATGCCACAAGCAGTCGGAAGCAGGCTTCCCCAGAGGTGACTCCTCTGGTCAGTTTGCAACCTCTAGGGTAAATTTGTATCCCTCCTCTTCCATATGGCTTTCTCTAAAAGTTAAATTGGGACTTTTGGTGTGAGAAAGGGAGGGGAAGGGGGTTGACGTCGACGACCTATACGATAATGCAAAGCACTGAAATGACAAGGAGCCCAGATTCTACTTTTTGGGTTATGGCTTTTTTGAACCTGGTCTTTAGGAATCTAAAGTTATTTCTGATATGAAGTGACAAGCAAAAAAATGTAATGACCCAGACCTTAATCAATAAATAATAATAGTTCTCCTTCAAGTTCAGTTTCTCGGGACCTAGACTAAATCCATGAGCTCAATAGAAAACTAATGTGAAGAATTTATGTCTTAACAATAGAAACACCTCTGTGATATATAGTTTCAAGAAATTTCTTTTTGTCAAAGAAAAGGAAAATAATATGGATTGTTGTGAAGAGTGATTTAGACATGATCAGATATTCACAGATTATTAGGAAGTAAACTGGGCTGCCAGTGGTAAACAATGATTCCAGGCTGCCTAATTGCCGGAAATATTTAAGAATGATTTTAAAGGTTCAACAATTACTGCTAAATGCTAGCTCCTAAGTAAAGTAAAAAGGAGTTATGATTAGTCATGTTACCTGTGGGTTGGGTTTTGTTTTTGTTTTTTTAATTTTAAGAGATCCTAAAATTCTGAATCAGGAAAGATTTGTTATCAGTATGTACAAACTGTATATTAGAAGTAGGGCAATTTTGTTAAAATTCCTCTCTCTTCTGGTAAGTTTTTCTGTCATTAGGAAGGAAGACGTCTAGTTTGAAGGGCAGGGCAGACCTAAAAGCACAGGATTTTTAAAAAAGCCTTTTTTAAATTATGAATATATATTAGGAAAAGAGTCCAAAGTTAAAAAGTATATTTTGATCCCACGCTGTCCCATAACTTGATTTGTAAGAAAAGCTACCCACTTTTGCAAGACTTCTCTCTCATTTGCTCTGAACTATGTGGTTGCCATTTCTCACTTAAAGGTTGCCTTTTAGTAATCTCTTTCTGAAGATTTTTTTTTTTATTATTTTTCTGTTTGTGTTTTATTCATCAGACAGATTGTCCTGGAAATACAGAGGCCAGTTAATGGTTTATGAATTCAAGCTGAGCCGAATATAGCTAAGCTCTGTCTTGCTTGACATTTCATCAAAAGCTGTGTTGATTTGCAATGTTTACCGACCTATTTATTGAACCCTCACAGCTTGAACTATGCCACCAAGCTTGCTGACATTGCTGAGATTATCTTTAAATGCATGTACAAACTAAGGAGGAAATAAAGAAACAGAAAAATAAGTTAAAAACAATCCTTGACCTATTTAATAAATTATGCTTACATAGTCCTTGATTTATTTATTTGTTTTCTTCAAAATCCCATGACATAATTTTTCTCCTTTGATCTTCAGAAAAACTCTGGAAGAAGGTAGATGAGAGCAGTGGCTCTCCCTGCCTTGGGAGGGCATCAGAATCCCCTCGAGAGCCTGTTAAAATACAGCTTGCTGGGCCCCACGGAGAGTTTCTGATCTGGTCTTTCTGAGGGGTGGCCCAAGAATTTGCATTTCTAAAAGGTTTCTCTCTTGGGAGATGCTGATGTTGCTGGTGTGGGGACCACACTTTGAGAAGCACTGCCAAGATGAGAAGATTCTCATTTATGAACCAGACTAGCCAAGATTCAGGTAGAATAAGACCTTGGCTCCTGAGGATTTATCTAGTTGGAGGGCATTCTAGGTAGAGGGAATAGACTTATGGGAAATCGGGAGAAGGATGAGTCACCAAGGATGGCTAGGTTATGTCAGTTGGGTGGGAGATAAAAGGGTAAAGAAAAGGTTGGGCTCTCTGAAAGTTTACATTTTTGATAAAAGGACAAAAGACTTAGGAAATTACATAATGCATTGCATTCAGTAGGAGCTCAAAAAACAGTCAACAGGGTAGAGGTTTATGTGTCAGGTAAATGGTGGGGGTTCAATAAACATCTTGCCGAATGAATGGGGGGGAAACAGAACTTGGCTGATATTCATTATTAGAAACAGAGCACTTATTTTCTGTCCCTTCGTCTGGTTACCTGGGTGCTCTTTACACACTGCTTAAAGAAGTTTCCCACTGCACAAGAAAATAAACACACTGCCCACACAAAATTGAGGCAGTTGTTCCATTAATGATTAAACACATTAAAATATCAAATACCTATTTGGGAAATTATTGTTCCACAGAAATTTGCAATAACATTACTAAAGTAAACAGTTGGTCAGCAGTTCTCAAACATGTGATGTAAAGAATCCATTTTTAATTACTCTTTTGATTCTTATTCCCCGACCTATCTCCCTCAGCAAGGATTCAGTCTGTGATACTTTTAACAAAATGAAAACACGATCCATGTTTTCTAAGCACTGGAGTCTATCCTGTACATAACGTCTTCCCTCTTGGGTCAGTAAAAATCGAATGTTTTCCAACTCACTTTACTGAAGCCACAGTTTGCAAACTTAAACCCTGACAAGACTGGGTATTTTACTTAATTATAATGCCTAAGAAAAAATTAAAACGCATCTTTTAAGATGCTAATAACTGAATTGAAGCATTCAAAAAATTGTCATCTTTACTGTTTTTTTAACTTACATGCTCATTCGTTATGGTCCATTTCGTTCAGGAAAATTTAAGCTTGGATATGTTCCAATGGCGTACAACATTTAGATTCAATGCATCATCTGGATAATTGACTTTTACTGGAATTTAGATGTTGGTAACTTAGAGCTGGGAGTACAAGGCCTTTAAGGAAGTAGAGATGTTTATTACACTCACTCTCAGTTTTGTTGATAAAACGTATCAAGAAAATAGATACTGTCATTTATTTCAGTTTTATAGGGTGTTCTTTTTGCCTGTCTTACCTATCACGTGCTACCTGTTATACAGGCTTCAGAAACCGTCAGAGCTATGACGGCATTGGCTTGCTACTTTAATGCCGATACTACTCCAAGCTGATGAAAGAGGATGATGCTTAAAAGGCAATGTGCCATGTTTCTAATGTTCAAATAATATAGCAAGAGATTTATTGTGGCCTGGCTCACTTATCAGTTTATTACTTTTCGCTTTCCCATTCATGATTAAAGCAACTGATAATTACTAAAATGGATAATATTTATGGTGATAAATTATGGTTTTATTATGAAAACAAAACCATCCTTAATGGCATTTTGGAGTATAAATTTGGAAAAAAAAAAAAAACACTAACACTCTACTCAGGCTCTCCTCTCCCTTGGCTTTCATCACTGAATCCTTAGCACTTAATCCTGCCTGGAATGTAACAAGCATTCAATAAACGGGCTCTACAAATGAATCCTACAGGCAAACCTGCCCAGGAAAAGAAAGAAAGGGGTATTTTTATTTCAATTTTTAATGCGGTTTATTTTGGCAAATGAATAATATCTGTGACATTTTATTCTGATAGCTATTAGATCATTAACCAAATGTGAGAACAAAAGGCATTTGGGGGTTTTTTGTTTTTCTTATTAATACTAGGTTTCTTTGACAAACTCATTTGAGTCTTTCCGGATACAATCATCTGTTCACCTTTTCAGTTTTCGGATTCCTCATGGTCAAGCCAAAATCGTATCTCTTCAGACACACGCACACACACACACCGCAGCGCATTTCATTTTAGCCAGCACTTGAAATTGAAATGGAAATGGCGGGAAGGGAAAACCTGAAATAGATGGCTTTTTACTCAGCCCCGCAAAAGTGAAGCCTCTCTGTTTTAGGAAAGTTGTTGTAATATGGTTAAGAGAAGGTAAGGAAGAGGAATGAAAGGGTTGGAGGGAGGTCCCCACCTGTTTGTACTTTCTTAGGCAGCTTTGAAGGTGCCAAAAGTGGAAAAATGGTTCTGTTTCACTTTACTCCATGTTCAAGACTCAGGCCAAGATTGAGCATGGACCTACAGAAAAGTTCCTTGAAGCTCAAGTCTCTTAAAAATACAATATGTTAAAGGGCTTTTTCTTTCTTTCTTTCTTTCTTTCTGAAAGTTAAGAGACTCTCAAAATAGAGATTTTTTTGAAAGTTAAGAGAATAATGAGTAAGGGGTGCTGACGTTCTCAAAAAATTACCAGGAAATTTAGATGAATCTCTCTCCAATAAAAATGAACGTCATTGGTGTCTAAAAAAGCTCTTTGGTAGAAGAGCAAGGAGGGAAAATCTTGCCATATAATTAAAGATAATGAAATGATCCATCATGGCTAGTTGCAGTAGATTGTTTGACTTCAAGGTTTTTGATACAAATAAGTTCAGTGTGAATTAAGTTAAAAATATATATTAAGTATGCCCCTTGCTGTAGAGAGTATCATTTATGCAACAGATTATGTATTTAACCACCTTTGGAATTGTAATTGTTAATCATAAACTAAACCAAATTAAAAATAAAGTGTACCACATGTGAAGCCATTCCAATGAATAAAACAATTCCTATGTGAACTAGCCTGCTGTTCAAATAAACTATAGTTATGCTTCAGATACTGTTTACCAAAATACTGACAGACTCCTGCAAGCACAGTTTTTAAACACTTACCTTGGAGGTTTCCAGGACCCTGAAAATATTTCTATTAGTTTAAAAAACAACCACGAAACAACAATAAAAACAATACCTCTACTCAAGGCCATATATAGCACAAGTAAAAATATTCTGTAGGGAGGATTTGGAACATAAATAGCTTTTGTGCTTCACATATTTCCAATTAGCCCGTTCTTAAAAGTCTGCAATTTTTTTTCAATCGAGCCTTGAATAGAGATTATAAAACTCAACAGACACTGGCTTAGATGTGAACGTTTGTGAACCAGTAGGATGTGCTACATGTTGATAGAAAGCAATGTGATGTCAAGGTACTAGAACTGATGTTCATACTATTGAGCAACCTAAAAATATAAAACACTATAAAAATATGTATAAAACACAATATACATTTAATAGGCCAAGCAAAAGGTTTGCAAATAGTATCCCCAAAATTAACTGAAGAATTTTGGGGTTTAATTTTCAAATCTTCAATTAAGGGGGTTGGATTAGATGATTTATAAGGTCCTTTAGCTTATAACAATAATTCCTTTAAGGAGTGCTTCATTAGAGGAGAGAAATAAACAAGGTCTTAATGGCGGCAGGGGGTGGGGGGCAGGCATCGAAGGTGCTAGAACTGCACTCTGTGTTTCCTTCTCCAACGGAGTTCGTTGTTGTTCCTGGCTCACCATCTCCAGAGTTCCTGTTTCTTGCTTGGTTGCTCTGCCTGAGAACTTACTCCAGCACCATGGGAGCTTGCTCTGCTGCAAACAGGAGTGAGCCAAAAATATTGGGAGAGGGGGGTGATGTCACTAGGAGCGAGCTTTAACTACTAGGGGATGGGAGTCCTTGGACAGGCGCCCCAGCCTCCTCTTCGGCTGGCAGGATGGTTCTGAGGCATGTTTCACCCCTCCTTTCAGAGGGTCACCGACGGGATCGAACCCCTGACTCCCATTACTGATGTGCTTATTAATACATCCTTTCTCGCCTCCTCCCCCTTCCTAAATCTCACTTTCTCCACCCTCTCACATGTACTTTTCTGAAATCAGAAAGAAAAACTAACTGCACCCTTGAGTCCTCGCCTTGGTGTCTGTTTGGGGAGAATCCAAATTAACACAGAGCAGTGCAGATGGATTATTTCACATGCTTAAAAATCAGGGCAAGGGCAGTGGAGATGATAGAAGGAGGGAGCATGAGAGAGCTCACACCGGATGACTGTTCTCCGTTTAGTAGCTAGAGAACAGTCATCCATCAAGATGGAACCGGAGGTGGAGAAGAAGGAAACAGTTTGTGAACCTGAAAAGCAGTGGGAAGGTTTAGAAGAGCTGCTCTAGGAAACGTGCCAGATTGTCACAATGCATGAATAAAAGACTCATGGAACAGCAGCGAAAGTAGATGACGTCATCCATATCTTTCGATTTTATCTTATTCTAAGTTACCGCTAAACATGGCAGTACACCCGCCCCCCCGCCTTGTCTCTGCCACTTGTGCTTTTGACCCCTTCGGCTCCATTTGCCACAAGGCATCCATGATGATCTTTTAAAAATGGAAACCAGGTTGTGTTCCTTTCTGGTTTAAGAGCATCACTGTTCTGAGAGATCCATGTCTTTCCTTCTCCTCCTCCTCCTCCTCCTCCTCCTCCTCCTCCTCCTCCTCTGCGTTCTTGCTGCACTTGGGCCACACTGACCTGCTGTCGTTTCTCAAATGCCAGACTCATTTCTGCTACTGTGTCTGCTAGCAGTGCTTTCCTCACTCAACCTCTCGCAGCTTTGATTATCGCTGTATGTACAGTAACAAGCATCTTGCCAGGTGCATTGCCTCAGCTTAAGCTACGTTTTTGTTGCATGCATTAATGAGAAGAGAAGGGTCAGGGTTGGTTGATGGTGGGTAAATAGTCATTTAGTCAGGCTCAATCTCTACCTTGTTTGATGTTTCACTAGCGAAGAGGACACATTTGGAGAAAGAAGACACTGGCTATAACTCAGTACTCTGGACTGTGTGGAAGCATATATATGTGGTCTGAGGCGTTGTTCTTTGTATGGAACATGGAAGTGGTGGGTTGGAGCCCAGGCTAGGCTAGACATCACACAGTGTGGATGGTGTGACATGGGCGTGAGTGATACTCACATTAAAGATGACGAGCCATTTCCTGGTGAGGGGCTTAGAGTTAGTGTCAGATACAGTTGGTAGTAGTAGTTTTAGTGGGAAGCCTTTTCAAATCGGTAAAGGGGCACATTGTGGTGGAGAAGGAGATTGACCAATGGAGTAAAAGTTAGTGTCGAAATGTGATGTGACACAAGGACAGTCAAGTTGGCTTGGTGCAAATATAATACCCATGATGCAAGAGCAGCTATGCCAAGAGTGGCTCAGCAGACGGAATTGCAGAGGACTTCTGAGGGCAGCGTATCAGGTGATCACATGCCAAAAATACTTCATTCCGGAGACTTTAGTTTTCTCATTAATTTTATCACTAATCCATTCATTTTCCAAACGTGTTTCAGGATTTCCCGTCAGGTTGACTCTAAAGCTGGTCTGCAGATGCAGGCTGCTCTTCCTAGCGCCGAGGAAGGCAATCGTCCTGCTCTGTGCTTAAGAGTGAGGCAAGCTTGTGTTGGCTCCACAGCAAGATTATTAAATAACCAATTACTATTCAGACCATGTTACATTCCTTAAAATTACTCAAGCAAAAGTCTTGAACTTGTCCAACCTGAACACATCTGATATCCTCAGCCAAGTAGGGGATGTAAATTAGGGAGCTTCTGGCTTTACTAGTGTGGAATCAGGCATACTTTGTTTCCCTTAGGACTCCATGACTAATGACCTGAATTGTCTAAATTTCCAGAGTAGTCAGGTCTTCAGTGGTAAGCTTGTTTCATCATTTCTGCCTCTGTTTTGTCCCATAATATACAAAGGGTAGTTTACATGCAAATTGAAACAGGTTGAGATAATCCTTTAATGGATTTTTTTCTCCATTTTCTATTAAGGTGTGATTTCAGACATCCTAGACATGTCTTCATGATACAAGTTTCAGATTCTCAACAACGTGAGGAAATTATAGAAGTGGGTAATGGTTTTGTAATCAGGACATGTGAGAGGAGTCCCAACTCCCATGCTTCCTGTATGCCTTTAAGTCAGTCATTCATCTTCAGGGGGCCTCGGTCTTTGCATCCATAAAAGGGTCGATCTTCAATGTTCTCACCACACACACACACACACACACACACACACACACACACACACACACACAGAGTGGTAACTACTGAGTTGATGGAGGTGTTAACTAACCTTACCATTTTAATCATTTCACGATACATACATGTATCGAATCATCATGTTAGTTACCTTAAACTTACACAGCGTCATATGTCAACAATATCTCAACAAAATGGGAAAAAAATACAAATGAAAAACTGACTTAAAAATGATCTTTTCCTGACTATCTTCACTAATTCCAGGGATCAAATAAAATTAAGCGCAAAAAAGTAAAATGTGATAATAAAGATGAGTTACTTTTAATAACAGTGTTTTTAATAACTATGTCACAAAAATTCATGGTTCAAGGCCTTTAGCTGATTGGCTGGGTATCTCTCAAGTCTAGTAGAATTCCTTTTAAGTCGAGAGCAATATGAATCCTCTCATTCTGACTGTGTGCTCTTAAGGGTTTGAGATGTGTTTTCTTTATGTTCTCAGCATGAAATATTCTGTCTCCTGCATAGGCCAGTTCCCTCACTCTGATCCTGGTAGGCTCCTTCTCTCTTTCTGGAGTCTTCTCTACTCATTTTGGTTCTAAAGCGTTACCATCTTCAAAAACCCATTCTAGTATTGTAGCTACCTAACTGCTTCATTCCGTGGACTCTTGCTCCACATTTTTTTACCCAGTTCTCAACTTAATTACTTGCTAATGATTTCCTGTGGATTTTCTTTGTTTCAGTAACTTTTTTATAAAATTCTGGAGAGCAGGTGCAATGTTTTATATTCTCCATGTTGTTTACAAAAGAGTAAGTGCCAGATAATGTTTTTAAACATTATATGACTAATACTGTGTTCAGAGAAATGTTTCCTTTGGCAACCATATATTTATCATATTTATCTGTAGTTTAGGCACAGTCCACAGAAGGAACATCCCTCTACTATAATTCTTTTTGTTCAAGAGATCCCCGCATTACACTTTCATTAGAAGGAAAAATGCTTTCCCCTTGTCTGTGATGGCCAATTGTGTCACTTCCAGCTTTGACTGCAGCATAATATATTCTAGCTTTCTGTCACTTAGCTTGAGAAAAATTAACTGTATGTGGAATGTCTCAGAAGAAAGTAAAGAATTAGCTTTCCTCATCGATGGATTTGTTATTGTTGCCAAAAATACTGTGGTATGTGGGAATTTCATTAATTTATCCAACAGATGTTTAGTAATAAGCATTAATGAGAAAAGGCATGTTCTCCTCCTATAGTCATCATTAATGCTGAGGTGGTGTTTTCCGGTATATTTTCAGTGCTCCTCCTATATTTGTCACAGATTAATCAATTCCTAAAGATTCAAATGAAGTCCGCTGCTTTGTAATAAATATTTACAGCTTTCCTAAGTGGTTGCTGTGAAGATAGAGATTCTTTAGGAGAGCTTTATGATCTGGGCTGACAGGTCGAGCACAATTAAAATCAGCGTACCTCCTTCGGCTGATCATCCTTCCCTGGGAACTGGAATCTGGGGATGTCGAAGTTATTCCCTTGTATAGTAAGTTGTAGAAGCATTAAATACAGACCATATTAAGAAAGCACAGATTCTACTTTTTGAGTGAGCTGCTGTTACACATCTATGAAGATACGATGTTATTTCTGTTTGCATAATAATTGCTTCTACATTTTATTTTCAACCTGATAAAGTAAACTTGTTAAATATGAGTTAGCAGGTTCTTGTGTTACTTGTTTTTCTTCTCTTGTTTCCTATTTATGCCCTTCTGGTATGATCTGGAGTTTCATTTTAACACGTTTACTGTACGGGAGACTTTTATTTTCAAAATAATGAGTACTGGAGGCAGCTGTAGATGGAAATATAAAATATGAACTTGCTAAAGGGCTTTAACTTTTTGCTACACATTTTGTGAAGTATTTAAAATGTATTTTCAGAATTATTTTGACATATATTCCCATGGCACAATAATAGGGGATTGAGAATATTAGGGGGAAATGATAAATATTTCTAAAATATATTTCATTTTGATCATGTCCCATAGAATTATATTCCATTTATAGTATAACCTATTTCTTACTCTTTTGAGGTGTAAATTTAAAGAGTCATATATCACCATTGGCAAGTTATTCATCTACCTGTGAGAGTACCTACAGTGGAGTCATTTTAAAACATCTAATATTCTAGGAGAGATCATTTACTTTTCACAATATATTACATAGGCATCATGTTAAAATGCATTATGAACATGTGAAAACCAATGCTTAGGGGAAACAAGTTCATGAATCACTCATGTAACATTTGGAATTAAATTCATTAACCAAAATAATACCATGCTTTATCTTTTAAATTTTGCTTCCTTAGCATCTGGTCCTTAGTCTGTCTAATTGCATTATAATGGCTCTGTGTTGCAACAGATGCTAGAAGATTTTTTTTCAGCAATGATAATTTTGTTTCATATTTTGGAATACCTGCTTTGCGATCGTCTTTCCTATTTACTAGAGGCAGAAGAAGAAGGAACCTATTTCTTTTTTCATTTGAAAAGTTTTAAAACCTCATCTTTGTTCAAACATTAAGAACTCTATACTTTCCACATTAAAAACTTTTTTTTTTCTAGTTAGTTTGTTGAGTACTGCACTTCTGGTTCTGAGATCAAGAGAATAATGAGCCAGCAAATGGCTAACATAACGAACAGTGCCTAGTGTATTTTTTTCTTATATGTATGCAGTTAATATTCTCACTTTTAAATGTTGAATAAATTAATATTATATTCAAGCTATGCAAAGGGCTAATTCTTATAGTGAGTATAATGAAGTCTTATGAAGAAGAATCAATTCTTAGGACAACAATGCCAATAATGATAACTCAGAATGACTATGATCAAGTTACACTGTAAGGATCCTTCATCATATTTTACCAAAATCTCATTTTTTTCCTCCAGGGGGATAGGCTGATACAATTCCAGTTATGTGACACATTTGTTATTATTACTGAAAAAGCCCATTTTCTTCTTCAAACAATTATCTATTGATGTTTTTAACGTTAATAAGCAGCATAGCATTATGAAAAATCTTTGAAGTTTTCTGAATTTAGAAAGAGGTTTTGGCTGGGAAAGTTGGAGACAGACCCCTTGTTTTAATTCTGTTATAGTAGAAATTATTGTATGTTATTATATTTGTCCTATCTATTACATCTATTTGGCAAATGTTTGAGATATTTATTTTATATAGGTGCATTTTGTACTAATAGAGATGTATCATTGTTGGAATTGTGTCATTAAAACATATTAAGGTAAATGGCATTTGTCATTTTGTTGATCATCTAATTTGATGAAATTGAACATAATAACAAGTCACCTATAGCTATACCGAATATATGCTAAAAATAAAACCGGTGAGAGCTGAAAAGTTAATTATAAATTATTGGTTTATATGACATCAGGAAGCAGCTTACTGGGAGACATCCAAATCATAGGCTCATAAGAATTGGGCGGGCTTCTTAATGTAATAAAGAAATAGCCATTAGTCGAGAAACAGAGCATTTTGTTTTCCTCACCTTTGCTAATAGTGGAATGTCTTTCAGCGGGTCAGTATGATGGGTGTCAGAGCCTTCTATCTGAAAAGCTGAAATTAGTGCTACTACCCCTCTCCCATTTTCAGGCTGGGTTGTAGAGACTGCTTAGGTTCTGTGATTAGAGATTTAAGCTGTAACCACAGAAGCCATGTGAAGTATGAGGACATTATCAGCCGCATTATCAACATCTCCGTGGTCGTCTATTGACTTAGGGGGAAGGAGAGAAAAAATGTAACAAACACAAATCACTTAGTCGCAGATGCTTTTCAGTTGTATTTTTCAAGCTTCTGTCTGTGGAAACAGAAGAATATATGTAGCACTGTGTGTGGCACCCACTGCCGAACCGAATTGAAAATAGCAAATTTCTTCATGTGTTGTGATGTGATAAGGGCAGTGATAAAATCAGCAGCCATGGCTTCGAAACACAGTTCAGCCACCTTTCAGCAGACGTTGGGGAGCACCTGGGTTGTGCCAGTGTTTCTGCTCTGTCCTAACGACACCAGCATGAACAAATCAAAAACTCTGCCCTTGAGGCCGTGCAGTCAAATTGCAAGCGTCTTAATCTGGGGTCCACAACCCGGGAGAGGGGGAAAAAATTGCAGCCTCATATTCCCTAACCTCTAACTGAAAATTAGCATTTCTTTCCACTTACAAAGACAGGCGACACAATACGGTGTTAGCAATATCTGTGAATTTATCACCAATATTTTTATATCATACCCTTGTTGTAGATATTTTGAAAGATCATTGATATTAACCACTAGTTTGAACTTATATTAATCCTTACACCTTCAACTAGTGCATTAATTGCATCTAATATTCCTGTCTTTACTATTTGGTAACCACATTGCAATCTAATTAATTTCCTTTGTCTTCCTATACGATTTCCTTTTTATTTTACGCTTTTAAAAACATTCTGGGAAGTGTTCCATATGCTTTGCCAGATGCCAAAAGGATCTATAGCACGAAAATAGTTAAGAACACCATGTCTAGAAGAGATACAGGCAAATACATATAATACCGTGGTGCAGAACAGTCATAGAGGCACGTTACCAGATGCTGTGAAATTGGCCATGACCGTCCCAGCCGGGAGGGCTGGAAAGGCAGTTTGATTTGGTCTTGAGGCAAGTGTAATTGTTTCATGAGCTACGGTAACATGAACGAGGGCGTGTGGGAAAGATAAAAGTAGGTGCAGAGTCACCCCGTGAGAGCATGCAGGGTCAGGGACCAGAGAGTAGCTTAGTGTGACAATGTCCAAAATGTCTTTCTTTACTGTGTAGGGACCCTCCTGTGCTGTTTACATTCGCCAATGTGCAGAATTCTATTTGCCAAGTCGTTAGTATTAATCATTAGTGGGGAGAAACTACGCGCTGGCTTTTTCTTTACCTGACCACGTTTTATAAAGAGTAACATCATGGACAACAGCGGGAAGCATCAAAGAAGAAATCAAAGCTGTGTCAGCTTTTTAAATCTCTCATTATTTCCATCAACATCTACCTGTATGGGGGGAAAAAAAAGCTGAATCTGTTTCACCTGCCCACTTTATCGTCATGTTTTCAGACAATGATCAGTCACTTTTCTGGCCTGTGGGCCATAATTGGCTACCACTAAATCTCAAGAGACTGAACCACGTAACTGGAATAATTTTTTAAACACCCACAGAGTTGTTCTTCAATTATAATCGTCAAAGGCGGCTTTATATGCCACGCTCAGACTTTCTGCATTTGTGCTTTATCTGGCTTTCTGGGAGAAATGTCGATGTGACTGTGTAGATTATAATGAAGGTCATCCAGAGAGGCAGCTATGATTTCCAGAAACTAAAGAAACCAAGTAGACTGAAAGACACATTAATGGACAAAGGTAGTCTATTTAAACTGCTCCCTTCCTCTAGACAATTTTGCTTACGTTCCTTCTTGAGTGAGAAAGTTCATTCTTTCGTCTTCTCTTTTTTAAGTTTTCTTTTATTGTGGTAAGAACACTTAATACGAGACCTTCCGCTCACCAAATTGTCAAGTGTACACTACGGTAGCGCTAACCATAGTACAGTGTTGTACAGCAGGTCTTTGGGGCTTGTTCATCTTGCTTATCGAAAACTTTATGCCCTTCGATTCATAGCTCCAAGTTTCCCCTTTCTCCCAGCCCATGACATCCACCGTGCCTTTCTTTGATTCTACGAATTTGATGATAATATACACCTCATGTAAATGGAATCATACAGTATTTGTCTCTGTGTCTGGCTTGTTTCACTTAGCATAATATCATCCAGGTTCATTCATGTTGTAGCAAAGGACAGGAGTTCTTTCCTTTTTTAAGGCTGAATAATATTCCATGATTTGTATATGTTACAGATATACTGTAATATTGTCCATTCATTTGTCAGTGGACATTTAGGTTGTTTTGACACCTGGACTCTTGTAAATAGTGATTCTATAAACACAGGAGTGCGGCTATCTCTTCAAAATCCTGATTTCAGTTCTTTTGGTTAAATACCTAGAAGTGGGATTGCTGGATCACATGGTATTTTTATTTTGAATTTTTCAAGGAACCTCCATACTGTTTTCCATGGTGGCTGCCTCAGTTTGCATTCCTACCGACAGTGTACAAGGGTCTTAATTTCTCCACATCCTCACCAACACTCGTCTTTCATTTTTTAACGATAGCCATCCCAACAAGTATGAGGAGATGTCTCATTGTCTCATGTCTCTTTTGATTTGTATTTCCCTGATGATGGATGATGCTGAGCATGTTTTCAGGTAACTGTCAGCCATTTGTATGTCTTCTTTGGAGAAATATCTATTTAATCAGGTTCTTGGGGTTTTCGCTATTGAGTTGTAATTGTTCCTTATGTATTTTGAAGATTAACCCCTTATAAGATACACGGTTTGCAAATATTTTCTCCCATTCCATAGAGTTCACTTCTTAAACAACTCTTCTAATAATTCTCTTTAAGACTCTTATTATTGGCCTTCATTTCAATCAGAAATCTGCAGAGACCTGAATGGACGCTGGTTAACCAACCTAAAATCGCATTTCAAACTAAATAGTTATCTTTAATTTTCAAAAAATAAGCATGAGGATATTTTTAAAACTGGTTGAAGTGGGAAAATTTAATATTCTAGGATGAAATAAAACAAATCAAAATATATAACACATTTAACTGTGGTCCAACAGGCCATAATTAGATTCATTTGTATCATTGGTAGTACAAATTGGATATATATCTACTTTATTAAATTTTTAACTGGCCAATAAAATTGATAATATAATCATGAATATAATTTTCATTTGAGAGTGTGAGCTTTATAATTGAACAAACTTGGGTTTAAATCACTTCTTAAATGTGTAATCCTGTATAACATTTTAAGCTATCTGAGTTTCACTTTTCTCATCTGTAAAGCTGAACTGAAAAAACAATCAACATAGGGACTAATTATACTAAAATGTCTAATTGGTATTTTGTAAGTGCTTCAAAAACAGTAGTCACCTCGGCCTTCTTTCTTTACTTTCCTGTAAACAATGTTTAAATATGACTTTATTGCATTTGAAGGTCAGTTTTATTTAAGGAAAACTGTTTTTATATCAAGAAGTATACTTTGAAATTTACGTGCTTTTAACTTAAATTCATCATTACTTTCTAAAGACCCTGGAATTATGACATGAACACAATAATTACAGTTTTTGCTGATTGAATGAATAAATGATTCTTTAGGAGCTTGACTCTCCTCCATTGGAGTTAATGCTTCCTTTAACCTGTTACAAATTCTGTTGCTTTGTTCTCATTTCTATTATAAATGCAGTTTTGTTATTTTGCATATGAATCCCCATGCATAAATTCATAGTCAATATGGGGTTTTAAATAATCATTATCATGGAACCTTATACTTAGTCAAGTGTCAGTTTCCTTGGTTGGAGTTTATTAATTTCTACATGAAAAAAAATGCTGATTTAAATTTAGTGTCTCAACTCCCCTAAACTATTTTCACATCTCCTGCTGCCTTTCTAATAAACTTTGTTAAATATGTCTTGACGGCAATTGGTATTTATTCCTGCCCCTTTGACATTTATGATGCTTCAACTTTTTTGAAAGCTTTCCCTCTGATGCATTTTGAGTTAACTCCTGCTTGTGCTCTGATGTCTACCCAACTTCCACGAAAGCTTTGAGCCACTTGCTGCCATAAATGGAGAAGTGCCATAGCGTGACAGGACAGAGGCTGGAAACATGATTGCACAAAGAAGAGTAAACAATCTGGAAATCTCTATCTCTCCCTGAATTTCATGGCCATACATAACTAGATATTTTACATTTTTAATGCTTGTCAGCTCCAACAGGATCTGATAACCAACTAAAAGCTCTGTTAGAAGTAAGTAGGGAGGGGCGCCTGGGTGGCACAGCGGTTAAGCGTCTGCCTTCGGCTCAGGGCGTGATCCCAGCGTTCTGGGATTGAGCCCCACATCAGGCTCCTCCGCTAGGAGCCTGCTTCTTCCTCTCCCACTCCCCCTGCTTGTGTTCCCTCTCTTGCTGGCTGTCTCTCTGTCGAATAAATAAATAAAATCTTTAAAAAAAAAAGAAGTAAGTAGGGAAAAATATCAGATATAAAACTTGATATTATAGGGGAAGCTAAGTGAAGACAGTGTACACATTCACACCATTGTGAGAGTAATAATGGGAAAAGAATATGAAGGTAATAGGTAAGGAGGAACACTTCTGAATGTTTATAGTTTCGCCTTAGAAAATCACTGGCAAGTAGTTTAATGAAAAATACTTCAAAGAATAGTAGGGAACAATATCAGATATAAAACTTGATATTATAGGGGAAGCTAAGTGAAGACAGTGTACACATTCACACCATTGTGAGAGTAATAATGGGAAAAGAATATGAAGGTAATAGGTAAGGAGGAACACTTCTGAATGTTTATAGTTTCGCCTTAGAAAATCACTGGCAAGTAGTTTAATGAAAAATACTTCAAAGAATAAATATTTAATAAGCACTTACTATATGCAGTTTGCCGAGAAATGTGAATATCTATAATATTACAAACTTCCTCCTATTAGAATAGACATTTTAAAATGTTGCAGTTGGGGGTGCCTGGGTGGCACAGCGGTTAAGCGTCTGCCTTCGGCTCAGGGCGTGATTCCGGCGTTACGGGATCGAGCCCCACATCAGGCTCCTCTGCTATGAGCCTGCTTCTTCCTCTCCCACTCCCCCTGCTTGTGTTCCCTCTCTCGCTGGCTGTCTCTATCTCTGTCGAATAAATAAATAAAAAAAATCTTAAAAAATAAAAATAAAAAAAATGTTGCAATTGGAGCTATGGTTAAGACTTTAATTTTCAGCGACTGTTCATTTTGGTTGGGGAGAGGTGGAAAGAGTTTAATCATTTTAGTTAAATTGGTTACTGTGTTCACTTATATTTAGCTCTGAGGTACCTGGCTGGCTCAGTTGGTAGAGCAGTGATTCTTGATCTCCAGTTGTGAGTTCAAGCCCCACGTTGGGCTTAGAGCTTACTTAAAAACAAACAAACAAAAATCCAGTATTTAGTTCTGATGATTAGAAGGCAATTCACCTTTGAGGTTGAAAAGTGAAAATTATAGTCTCTAACTTGAGAGTGTGCACTGTCTTCGAGGTGATCACTATTTTAGATTATGACTGATATTTCCCTAAGCCATGAATTTTTGCCAGCTTTATAAATTCACTTTTCTTGAATTAAGAATGGTTCAATGCCTATATATCAAAGTTTTATTCAAATACAAAAGCACTATGTTATTATTTAAAAATATAAATAGCATATATTGCTATGCTAAAGCAAAACCTTATTTAAGTGAACTAACTCATTTAGAATTTATACAATATGACCAGATTCTAGAAGGTTTACCCGTGAAAGGAGTCTGTTTTAAAAAATCAGTAATGTGTTCGTGAGTCAAGAAATCATATAAATTCCTAATGGGTACTATCAATTCTTCTTTTGCCCAAAACTATCGATATCCTCTTAAATTACTCTCATTTATATAGTTCCCCTGAGGACCTAATTAATCATCAGTTAGGATCACCTAATTTGAATTACCATTCTGTTCTTAGGGAAAAAAATATAAAGAAATAATGATTCCCTACTTAAGATTTTTCATTGTTTTTATTCATCATTCCTTTAAACTTGCCTGAATTAGAAAAATTTTATGATTAAATCACATCTTCTGCAATATGCTTTTAGTGATTCCCTGCTTTTCTGAGTTTATGTTTTTACATATAATGGCTCAGAAAAAAACAAGGCATAAGTAATTGCACTTTTCTATGATCCAGTTATGGAAATACAGTGAAACTCTAAAAGTAAAACTTAATTTTTAAAAGAAATTAAGTTAAAGTCCAGATTTCATAGGAATTCTGGCCACATTTGATAGTATGATGCCAGAAGAATATTTACCAGTAATTAACATTACTGAATTTTTTATTTTATGTGAAGTTTTAGCAGGTATCATTAGTTACTTACTGAACAGCCTCATTCCTGTGTCCTTTCTAAAAGAACTCTGATTTTAATCAGATATCTGTCTATACTATTTGGCAGTTGTCTTCAGGGGAGAAAGGACCCTATTCCGTTGTCACAGGAAATAAATCATGCTTCATTTATTCCATTTATGTGTTCCCAAACCTTTTGCTGTTTATAGGTTTAAGTATGGAATGGGATGCGATTTGGGTCACCGAAGCATGAAGCAACTCTTTCGTACCAAGGAAAAGGATTCGCTTAACAAGTATTTGATTGTGCTTTGGTTCAAGATATGTATTTTGATGGTACCATTTGAGACAACATGGATGGACCTCGGGGGTATTATGCTGTTTGAAATAAGTCAGACTGAGAAAGACAAATATCATATGGTTTTACTCTTATGTGGAATCTAAGGAAAACAAAAATGAAAAAACAAACAGAAAGCAGAATCAGACCTATAAGTCCAGAGAACAAACTGATGGTTGCCAGAAGGGAGGGGGTGGGGGTTGGGCAAGATGGCTGAAGGGGAGGGGAGATACAGCCTCTCCATTATGGAATGGATAAGTGACAGGAATAAAAGGCACAGCATAAGGAATGTTGTCAATGATATCGTAATAGCGATATATGGGACAGATGGTAGCTACGCTTGTGGTGAACAGAGCATAATATATAAACTTGTGGAATCATCATGTTGTATACCTGAAACTAATGTAACACTGTGTGTCAACTCTACTCAAAAAAAATTACAAAAAAGATATATATCTTGATTATTTATATGTTATAAAATTTAAGATGTAGAAATATCTACTAATTTATATGAGATTCAATAAGTATTTTCTGAGCTCTTATTAGACAGCTAGACAGAATGGACTCTGGATCCGAACTAGTATACAATGTATAGTAACACATTTTAATTGAACAGATAACGCATTCACAGAAATGCATTAGTAGCAGTAGTGGTAGTAGTTCTCTTACTTTGGGAAGAGTTTTGTCCTAGCATTACTTTGTCTTTAATACTTTCTTTTTAAAAAATAAAATATCCGTTTCTAAGCAGTCATTTGATGAGAAAATATTTGAGAACTATTTGATTAGAAAACTTGATGGGAAAAAAAATTTAACTGTACAAGAAGAAGTTAATTAGAACTTTGTCAAATAACACTGTCTTTAATTCCTTGAAGTCCAACACGTTGTACTCAGTGAAGTGTAATGCCTGATTTTTAAAGTAGAATATTAAAAGAAAAATGCTAGGCTTCTAGGGTAATATCCATTCTTTGGGGGTTTCTTACATAGAAAAATTTAATACTATGCTATTGAAACATACTACATTTTTTGAAAATTCTATTAAAAAGACAATTATTTTGGCAAATAAATTTTAGAACCAAGTCAAGGAAGTAGCAGAGGGAACATCTTTTGTTTAAAAAAATGCCTATTGTGATAAGCAACAAACTTGAAGGTAATTAAATATGATTTGGAACTAGCCTATGAAGTCTCGTGAATATAGAGCACAGTGGTTATTCTAATGTCTTAGGAAAGTTTAGGAAGTTTGGATTGAACTCAAACTTGAATTTGAATATGTAAGCTCAACTTTAAATAGTTTTGAATGAATATTGAAAACCTTTGAAAGTTTAATCAAAGTAGAAAGATAATTTGAGTACTAAAATGATGGAAAAGTAAATTTATATCATCTGAAACATCTTCAATTACCTTAATTTGTGCCATTTTAAAAATGAACAGCTTTACTGAAACAGGAAAAAAAAAATTAGCCAGTATGGTTTGCCCTGCTCTCCAAAAGCAGTGTTCCTGTGAAATCTTCTGAAAGCCAAAGTGACTGACTTAAAGCAAAGAGTATCCCCACTTTCACAAAGTCTGCATCTTGCCACTTCACTTCTGCAAGAGACCTCCATTAGCGTGGTAAGTGGCATAATACACACTTTCACAAAGTGAGGGATACATGCATAACCAAAAATATGCAAATAAAAAGAAAAAACATGGGATAATACCATTCTTTTCATGTTTATTATTTACTTCCTAATTTTAGGAAAAGAAATAGACATTTATTAATTATAATCTATCAGGTGCTGAGCATTCAGGACACACTATCACATTGTATCTTTCCAACAGCCATTTGAAGTAGTTTTTCTTTTTTTTTTCTTTTTTTTTTTTTTAAAGATTTTATTTATTTATTCGACAGAGACAGAGACAGCCAGTGAGAGAGGGAACACAAGCAGGGGGAGTGGGAGAGGAAGAAGCAGGCTCA
>NW_024423319.1:96651420-96656795 GCF_017311325.1 Ursus maritimus
GAGAGAAAAACACACAGCCAGTGAGAGAGGGAACACAAGCAGGGGGAGTGGGAGAGGAAGAAGCAGGCTCATAGCGGAAGAGCCTGATGTGGGGCTCGATCCCATAACGCCGGGATCACGCCCTGAGCCGAAGGCAGACACTTAACCGCTGTGCCACCCAGGCGCCCCTGAAGTAGTTTTTCTAATCCCCATTTTATTGGTAAAGGTACTAGACTTCACAGAGATTAAATAATTTACACAAGATTTTACAGTTGCTAAGTGGCAGAATCTAGACTTAAATCCAGATTGACCCCCAAACTGTATTTCCTTAACTTTATCAAAACATTAACCATACAGTTGCCCCTTTATTATATTTAGAACTGTGTTTTTCTTTAAATGTAAAACCAAATAAATAACACATAAACTCTAGTGTCTTACAAAGCACCTGTAATGTAAGAAGGTCTAGAGCAGTGATAAATTCCCCTCACTAGCTGCCCTTAGGGGTGTCACGTTAGTCACAGGGCTGCAGAATATACTCTTCCATTCTCTATCCCTACCTGCTGCTTCCTAGTTGCCACACACTATCCATGGATGATAGTTGTTTTTTAAATCAAAGACATTTTCTAGCAGTTGATGAGATTTTAGAGAGGTGATTTTAACCTGAAAGGATTAGTATAGGTTGATTGTTGAGATATTCTGTCCAAACGTGTTTATTTTTTTATGATAATTTAGTGAAATTTTATAGTTGATACACTTAATCAACTCCAAACTGTTGATTTTTTTCCTTGTTCCTCGTGTTTTTCTTTTTTTTAGCAAAGAAATACATGGAACTTCCATGAAATTTTTAAAATACAATTTTAAAATGGGAGAAAGACCATCCACATCTAACACATCTTTCTCCTAAACATTTTTTCCCTAAGTACAGTTTTGTAGTGTAAAATGTAATTGTCATTTAAATTGTTTCCTAATATTCTCTCATGTGGGTCTAGTATAGAACTAATGTTGAATCAGTACAGTCCGCCCTTGTACATTTTAACCAGTTTAAAGCAGCATCTGATGGGATGAAGCCAGAATCTATTCCGTGTGCATGGATCATTGTCCATTCCATAATACTGATACATATTTTCCAAATGATTACCTATGTTTGGTATATTGTTTATCCTCTAATGTTGCACGTTAGGGCTATTAGCAACTTTTGGTTATTTTATATAGCGCAATTAACATTCTTGTGCATAAATCTTTTTGGTTTTCCTTGTTCTCTAGTTGTCATGGCAGATCCAAAGGCATATAAATAATGGTGATTTCTCTTGGTGGCAAAAAAAAAAAAAAAAAGCAAAAAATAGAGAATCCTTACAATAATGTTGTTTTTATGAAATGAAATTCTGTCATTTTGAAGATGTCGTTTTTTAAAACAGTATATTTTGCCTTTAATAAGGAAGATGAAGAATTTATACGATTATGTAGCAAATGTCTTAATTTCAACATTCAGTGAATACTATTCTAGATGTTTCTAGATAGATATAAATACAGCAAATCATGTTCATAAAATTTGTGTATGTTAATTTCAAGTCGTATTTTGGCCCTGTAGTAACTCCTATAGAGTAATAAATTGTTGGTTTATAGCAGATATTTAAGGAAAGTTTGCCTGTCCATCAGGGCATCAGTAGGAAACACGTGGCATGATGAGATTCTGTAAAGGATGAGAGGAAATAAAAGGGCACATTATGAAGGTGTGTACAAGGTTAAGGGAAACTAATAGGAAGTTGCAAGTAGTGCTAGCAACAATAGGAAGACATTACCCACTCCCAGGCCTGAGGAGGGAAAGGACAATAGTGACTAAAGAGTCTCATGCTCTACCGACTGAGCTAGCCGGGTGCTGTACAATGGTGACTAGAAGCTGGAGATAGAGTAGCTCTGAGTGAGGCCACCCAACCAGAGCTGTGACCTTTGGAAGAAAAATATAGCCACTGGCCACCTGAGCACTGACAAAGAAGGAACAATAAGAACATATATCCTTTGGATTCATTGGAAAATCATATATACATTCTGGCAAATTCCTTACAATGTTTCCCATATTCAGTGACAGTAGGCCTATTCAAGATTTGGTTTGCACCATGAAGAACTATATAATACAAAAAGTGAGTAACCTCCAAAGCATACCATCGGCACATAGTGTACACTAGGATTCAAATACAGCTATATCCAACTCCAAAGCCCATATTAACCAAAATTATGTAATACATTTATGCAAAATGGAGAGGACAGCAATTTTCATGACACTGTCAATATTCCCTGATAGAGCACCAGTTGTGTGATAAGTCAAACCTCAGTTTTCTCTTCCAGTAAATTGGGCTGAACTTTTTTGTACTGAATCAGTATTTATATTCTTTTTTTTTTTTAAAGATTTTATTTATTTATTTGACAGAGATAGAGACAGCCAGCGAGAGAGGGTACACAAGCAGGGGGAGTGGGAGAGGAGGAAGCAGGCTCATAGCGGAGGAGCCTGATGTGGGGCTCGATCCCAGAACGCCGGGATCACGCCCTGAGCCGAAGGCAGACGCTTAACCACTGTGCCACCCAGGCGCCCCCAGTATTTATATTCTTAAATATCTGTTCAAGGCACAGTTCTATGTTGCAATTCAAATGTGCTGTACTATATTACAGGTAAAATCATGCTAGTACACCAAAATAAATAAGTAGATAACTTTCTCTTAGTGACAGTAACATTGCTCAGATAGTGCTGTCCTCTAGAACTCGATGCAATAAAAATGTTTTATATCTATAGTAACCCTTCAGGTAGCCAACGGTCACATGTGACTACTGATCCCTTGAAACATGACTAGTGTGACTTCAGAACTGAATTTTAAAATATATTTAATTTTCATCAATTCAAATCTCAACTGTCTCATGGTTGGATACCGTTTTAAACAACACAGAGTAAAAAGATAGTAAAGGTGATAGTATAAAAATTTTAAATACCGAAGACTCAGTGTAAGCTTCACTGGACGATCACTGTCATGGTAATAATTCTAGAGTGACATCTAAATGATTAATTCTTTCCATATCCCTTTCAAGGGCTATAGGAGAGAAGGTAGGAAAAGATGGTAAATCCAGAGCGTAAACTTCTAGATGTTTGACAATGAAATGGGACTGGACCTGTTTGAAATTGTCTTTGTGTCACTATTCTGGATCACAGGTCGGTTATATAGAATTTCCTTAAAATTTTTTTTCAGTTTCTGTATAGAGCACTATAAAATACCTTTGCTCATGGCTAAAGGCAAATTTTTAAGGGAATTTTTTTTAAGTATAGTGTTCTCCTGGGATATCTCTGAGGTGATAAATGTATAAAAGTTATAGTCCATGAATTCTTTTTCACATACAGTTTATTTTCTCAACTGATAAATGAGGTTCTAAAGACAATGGAATGGCAATATACATTATTGGGGGGTGGGGAGGGTTCCATATTGCAGATAGGGCACATAGGAATGTTCTGAGACCAAACTAGGTAATTTCTTATAATTTTGACTCCACTGGTTAAAACATATGCTTACTGATTCTCAGGATGTTGAAAAGGCCAGATATTATGATTTATTTATGCATCTTTCTAAGTTTGGATAGTCCCAGATGCCTTGGGCTAAGGCAGCTGAGAAGGGTCACCTGTGTGCTTGTGGTTTGAACTGTTACAGGGTTGTTGTAAACTTTCCCTGGTACCTAAGGAAACATTGTCTAAATAATATAACATGGTTTAAAATAGAGCACACTGTTCCTCTGCAACATTTTGACTTATAGATTTAAAAGACCATACCAAAGAAGCATTATTTTGAAACAGAGGTTTAGTTTACTGACCTCGATAAACTAAAGCCGAAAGAAGATTAAATATGCATTCACAAAGAGCCTTCCTTGTTTAATCTTTTATTTCATGTCTCTCAAAAATTCTAAAGTCATGTCTGATTTAGCACTCTTACGGGCCAATTTGAAGCTGTTAAAATAGCTTACAGATTTATATTAGATTTCCATTATTTATCCAGTCTTCTCCTTTGGATACCATGTAAAGATATGTGATAAGGAAATTGTGATTGCTTTCTAACAATCTGTCAGCCATTCGAGATGGCTTGGGAAACATTCAGTGCAAAAGTTGCTGCTGTTACTTATACCAAATGTGTTCCTTTAACAGGAAAACAAAATTTCTGAAAATAGGATAATTTAAATATGACAGGTTTATATTTTGGAGGTAGTGAAAATAGCCCCAAAGTTTGCAGATATACGAGTTGGTGCACTAGAGGGAAAGAGAATTAAAAAAAAAAAGTTCCACTTCATTGCATTACCACTCTTGATTCTTGATATAAATTGGATGTAAATTAGTGAACTGCCTGTAAACACAACTTGAGTGGTGACTAATATTGACAGTCTACCATTTAGGTTCCCTTGAAATTGTTCTCCTTGCCTGATGAAACCATAACAGGGGATATAAAGAGATTGTTTTAATATGTTGAGTGAATTGTTTACACAAAAAACTACATTCCCATAAAAGGCTGATCTATAAAGTCTAACATTTATGTTGCTCACTATTTCTGTATACTCACCTCACCAGTGTGACTGTTGGTTGATTTGGAAGAAGTAATGAAACTTTAAAAAGCAGTTGCATGTGCAAATATATCCATTATCAACATGCACATATTTGCAGCTTAGCAAATCATTTACTTTTGTTTAAATATTGAAAACTTTGGTACGTGCGTATGTGTTGGACACATTAGGTTTTATATATTTTTAATTTACATATGTCAATGTACATACAGAACAAAATTTTTAATTACCTCAGCAAAAAGTAAGTACATGCATATTTTATATATCCTGCTTTCTTTGAGATGTTTAGTTCATTAATCTTTAAAAACCAAATTTAGCTTCGCAATAAGGAGTAATTCAAAACTGGAGCATACTGTTTTCATTTGATGTTTTTTATCCATTTAGAAATTTTGACATGACATTCCTGGCTTTGTCTTAAATATATCATGCGATTCCATACAGTGCATGCACATTTCTCTGCCAGAGATAGCCTTCCTCTCTGTATCTCTACCTTCTGGACGTTTCTGCCAGTCTAATACAGCTTCGCCTTTCCAGGTTTCCCTTGTTCTGCCGTATTGAGACTTGTTGAGTTATGCTGAAAGTACTGGTTTGTCTGTCAAAAGACAGTAAGTTCATTGATGGCAGAATCTGTGTCTATATTAGCATCTCCCAAATCTTGCACAGGGCCTGAGTGGAGCTGTTCTACAAGTCAGAGTTGTGGGATGAATGAACGAATGAACAGAATGATAACTGCTTTCTACAGGTGATTATATTTAAGCAAAAAGTTAAATGATCAATCTTTATATGAGCAAAGGGTGGTTGTTAAGATTGCA
>NW_024423319.1:96656805-96722803 GCF_017311325.1 Ursus maritimus
TTTTTTTCAGTTTCTGTATAGAGCACTATAAAATACCTTTGCTCATGGCTAAAGGCAAATTTTTAAGGGAATTTTTTTTAAGTATAGTGTTCTCCTGGGATATCTCTGAGGTGATAAATGTATAAAAGTTATAGTCCATGAATTCTTTTTCACATACAGTTTATTTTCTCAACTGATAAATGAGGTTCTAAAGACAATGGAATGGCAATATACATTATTGGGGGGTGGGGAGGGTTCCATATTGCAGATAGGGCACATAGGAATGTTCTGAGACCAAACTAGGTAATTTCTTATAATTTTGACTCCACTGGTTAAAACATATGCTTACTGATTCTCAGGATGTTGAAAAGGCCAGATATTATGATTTATTTATGCATCTTTCTAAGTTTGGATAGTCCCAGATGCCTTGGGCTAAGGCAGCTGAGAAGGGTCACCTGTGTGCTTGTGGTTTGAACTGTTACAGGGTTGTTGTAAACTTTCCCTGGTACCTAAGGAAACATTGTCTAAATAATATAACATGGTTTAAAATAGAGCACACTGTTCCTCTGCAACATTTTGACTTATAGATTTAAAAGACCATACCAAAGAAGCATTATTTTGAAACAGAGGTTTAGTTTACTGACCTCGATAAAATCTCTAAAGCCAGAAAGAAGATTAAAATATGCATTCACAAAGAGCTTCCTTGTTCATCTCTTTATTTCATGTCTCTCAAAAATTCTAGAAGTCATGTCTGATTTAGCACTCTTACGGGGCCCCATAAATTTGAAGCTGTTAAAATAGCTTACAGATTTATATTAGATTTCCATTATTTATCCAGTCTTCTCCTTTGGATACCATGTAAAGATATGTGATAAGGAAATTGTGATTGCTTTCTAACAATCTGTCAGCCATTCGAGATGGCTTGGGAAACATTCAGTGCAAAAGTTGCTGCTGTTACTTATACCAAATGTGTTCCTTTAACAGGAAAACAAAATTTCTGAAAATAGGATAATTTAAATATGACAGGTTTATATTTTGGAGGTAGTGAAAATAGCCCCAAAGTTTGCAGATATACGAGTTGGTGCACTAGAGGGAAAGAGAATTAAAAAAAAAAAGTTCCACTTCATTGCATTACCACTCTTGATTCTTGATATAAATTGGATGTAAATTAGTGAACTGCCTGTAAACACAACTTGAGTGGTGACTAATATTGACAGTCTACCATTTAGGTTCCCTTGAAATTGTTCTCCTTGCCTGATGAAACCATAACAGGGGATATAAAGAGATTGTTTTAATATGTTGAGTGAATTGTTTACACAAAAAACTACATTCCCATAAAAGGCTGATCTATAAAGTCTAACATTTATGTTGCTCACTATTTCTGTATACTCACCTCACCAGTGTGACTGTTGGTTGATTTGGAAGAAGTAATGAAACTTTAAAAAGCAGTTGCATGTGCAAATATATCCATTATCAACATGCACATATTTGCAGCTTAGCAAATCATTTACTTTTGTTTAAATATTGAAAACTTTGGTACGTGCGTATGTGTTGGACACATTAGGTTTTATATATTTTTAATTTACATATGTCAATGTACATACAGAACAAAATTTTTAATTACCTCAGCAAAAAGTAAGTACATGCATATTTTATATATCCTGCTTTCTTTGAGATGTTTAGTTCATTAATCTTTAAAAACCAAATTTAGCTTCGCAATAAGGAGTAATTCAAAACTGGAGCATACTGTTTTCATTTGATGTTTTTTATCCATTTAGAAATTTTGACATGACATTCCTGGCTTTGTCTTAAATATATCATGCGATTCCATACAGTGCATGCACATTTCTCTGCCAGAGATAGCCTTCCTCTCTGTATCTCTACCTTCTGGACGTTTCTGCCAGTCTAATACAGCTTCGCCTTTCCAGGTTTCCCTTGTTCTGCCGTATTGAGACTTGTTGAGTTATGCTGAAAGTACTGGTTTGTCTGTCAAAAGACAGTAAGTTCATTGATGGCAGAATCTGTGTCTATATTAGCATCTCCCAAATCTTGCACAGGGCCTGAGTGGAGCTGTTCTACAAGTCAGAGTTGTGGGATGAATGAACGAATGAACAGAATGATAACTGCTTTCTACAGGTGATTATATTTAAGCAAAAAGTTAAATGATCAATCTTTATATGAGCAAAGGGTGGTTGTTAAGATTGCAATTAACTCTGAATATGAAGATAGTACTATGTGAGGAATAATGCACTTAACCTGTTTTCGATGTTTCTGTTATGAAAGCAACCCATCATCATGCAATCAGAATCTGCAAACATTTCTTCTAAGGTGTATGTAAACTCATGGCAAATTTATGTTGCTTCAATATTTTTTACGTTCTGAACTTTCATAAAAAATCAACATAGCATTTAAAATGCATTGATTTATTGGCTTTATTAAAATATTTAGGGCTTCACTATTAATGTATACGTAATGATCAAACCTGAAGACTAGTCAAGGTTATGACATAGTTTATAGTGTCCTAGTCATTATCTGCACATTTCCATGGCCAAAAGAAAATAAAGGTTTGGTTCTGAATAAGTTATTCCTGTTTTATATCATTTCAATCGAAACATATTATGGAGTAAAACCATCTTTCTACCCTTTAATAACATTTGAATTTCAATATTGTATTCATTACTTTGTTTGTATCCACTGTCTTCCACAAAGATATAGAGTCATTTTCTGTTAATAGCATGTGCAAGAAAACTAACGACATAGAAAAATTAGGAAAATCATGGAGGGGAGCCATATGTGTATGCAGATTTAAGGACTGCAGTTTCAGTTCATTCCTTCAAATATTTATGGAACACCTAGTACATAAAATGTGCTACTTGCTGGAGTATGGTGGTGAGAAATCAAGCACCAACAATAGCAACATGAGAACTATAAACACGGTCCTAATTCTCATGGAACTTAACGTCATTGGGAGTGGCCCGCTCAGAAGGATATGTGTATATTTACAACATAAAGTAGCTCCGTGCAGAAAGAGCAGATCACAAAGAGAGCTCATGCATACCATGATGTCAGGTTGAGCATCCATTAGGAAGGGACCCTGGAACTGTGATCTAAAAGGTGAATAGCAATTAACTAAGGAGGGATGAAGGAAGCCTGGGCTGTCAGAGCACAGAGTATATGCAAAGCTCCTGTGGTGGGAATGAACAGAAACAAGACTAGGGTGACTCAGTCTAAGCACAGGATGGTGGAACAAGAGGGTGGAGAACCAGGCAGGAATCTTTCCACGTAGGGTTTTATACACCATGCTAAAGATCCCAAGAATTTGGATATCTACCTTAAGGGCAATAGGAAGCTATTGAAGAATTTTAAGCAAATCATGAGTTGATCATATTCCTTTATCAACTGTTCCTTCTGGGTGAGGCCTTGAAAATGTACCAAAGGGGGCAGAAGCAGGAGCAGGAAAGCTTCTCATGTCTATTTGGATTAATCCAAGCAATAGAGGATGGTGGTTTGGATTAAGGGTGGTGGCTAAGAAAAATTGCCAGTTGGTTTCAGACTTTATTCTGAGACCCCTAGTGGCCAAAGGCACTGGAAAATAAGATCAATTCTAAAATTCTTTCGTTCTGAGAGGAGACATTTCTTCAGGAAGAGGGATTGTTTTTCCCTATAATTTTTTCACGTGTCTATAGATAGAAATGTCTCACTTGTGATTTTATTATTATAAAATAGACACATTTTTTAAAAATTTAGGTGAAATAAATTTCAGGATTTTTAGTAGTATCCTTTAATGAAACCTAAAGAAAATACTTAAGCATGACTTTTTTTTTTTTTTTAAGCACAGCTTTTTAAAACCATTTGTGCAGAGATTATATCTTAACTGGGGCCTATGAAGAATTATTTCAGGGCGTATTAATGGCTGCTCTGTGACCCACGACATTTGGAGGTCACCTTATACCACGTTGTCCTACAAAGTGAGTCATTCACAGAGGTTTAATTGAGTACTTGACTATCAAACTATTTGAACTAGGAGTACAAATACTCTTAGAATTCATTCATAAACCAGCTTTCCTGGGATTAAATGGACTTCTGGTTAAGTATCCCTGCTTTCACATATCTGGATGAAATAGCAAAGAGACAGGAAGATACATAAATAGGATCGTGTGTGCTTTGCCGAAATGTTAAGATGGCATCATGTTTCACCTTCAGATCTTGAATTTAATTTGTAGCTTAACTACAGACTATATATTCAAATAATGTGTATGTTGTATACATATACATATGCATGCAGTCCTTTACTAACAGACACACATGCATGGTGTTGGAGATTTCTCAGTTCTGGACTCAGATTTGGAGGAAAAGTATGTTTTCTTTCACTTTGATTGTCGAACCACAGTAGCATGAGAATCAAACACAGGCCTTTGCAGTGTGACCTAAGCCTAAGTTCAGGCTAATGACTCAGTGTGTTTATCCCTAAGTTTTCTTTTAAATGGGGAAAGAATACCTAACTGGAAGTGTTCTTGTGAGGATAATGTATGTATGTAACATTGAATGAAAGCATTGAGCTTTGTTTGGGGCTTGAAATTTAAATCGGTAGACATAGCCTTTTCTTGAGTAGTATGCGAGATAATGATGAGAACAGCAACTAGAAAGCTTTGTGAGTAAAAAGAAATATTACATATTAAGCTATACATAGTATATGTGCAATCTGTATAGCTTGATATATCTGATGAAACTCACCTAGACCGTGTTTGTAGTTGTGGGTAAATGCATGCTTGTTATTATGGGGAAATATACCTAGAATGTGGAGGGAGGTGGGTGGGGGTGGGGATGTGAATGTCACAGTAGCTACATTTTCACAGGGCGTGTGAGGTCTACAGTAGTTTAAGCAAACACGTTCCATTTCTTGCAGATTTCATTTTCTGTAGATTGATGAGAAAAACGAAGCTCTTAGAATGCACACGGTTTACAAGCTTTGTGGTCGTGGCTACTTTTATGGTTAAAGGTTACATCGAGGGCAGATGAAACTGTCACTTGGTACTCACGTGGTTGACCCTCTTCAAGATTATTATAGTTTAGCCCTTAAGTACGTCAGGGCACCTCATAGTTGTGTGGCTGGATATACTGGGGGACTTCCTGCTGCTTCTCATTCATTCACAAAAACAGGAGACAGAGTTGCAGCGGATTTAAACCTGAATAAACCCTCCCTTTCCTTGCTTTGTCTCCTAAGATTACTCTTGGGTTTTTTTGTTGTTGTTGTTGTTTTTCCTCGTGTCCTTTTGCAGAGGCAAAATGTAAATATTCTCTAAAAGCTACTTCTGTATCTTAGAAGAAGCTTATTAATTTCAGTTTTTAAATATGGGTAGGTCAACAAGATTCCTTCTAGGACTTCTCAGTGTACTATACCCCTGTGTACTATAGTTTCTTTTTCTAAAGTTTTTTAATTCTCAATTTTTATTTCCCCAAGAGTCCTGTTGTAACTCCTCTATACTGATGTTTATTATCATTTTTTGAGGATGGAACAATTAGTTAAGGTCTGAGTAGCAGCAGGTATCTTGAGCTTTTTTGTGCTGCCATCGGATCGAACCTTACAACTTCACATTTAGATACATGCTTCTGCCTCACTCGATGGGGCGGGCTGTTTGCTGTCTCTCTGTGATTTTCCTGTCCTGTTTTAGGACATAATTACCCTCACTCTTTAGTGTCACTTTTCCCTGAGCCTTTGATAATAAATAGTGCCTTGGTTAAAAAATGTGAAATATTTCTTTGGAAATTAAATACATTTCAAGAGTCTCTTTAATAAAATTTATTTTGTTATGAGATGGCTTAAATATCAGATTTACAACAAGGTCATTTGGTGATGAATGCTTAATCTTAAATATTAAGTTATAAGCTATTTTCCACAGGAATTTCTCATCATTATACCTTCTCAGCAGGTTCTTAGAGAATCCATCGCTCTCTCATGCAGATAAGACTGCGGCATATTCATACATTCGTTTAACCCTGCCCTCACTCACTCCCTACTGTGGAATCCTGCCGTGTGCAAGAGGCTCTGGTAGGCTTTGGACTAGTACAAGGGAATAAAATAGCTTTTCAGCCTTCACCATATTCACAGTTAAAAAGGAGATCCCACATAAACTCTAAATTAAAATGTATCTGGTTGAATATTAAAATAGAAGTAACTTTAGCAAGCTGTGGGAGACAGAGCAGAGAAGGGTTGATCCAGTTTGGAGAGACTAAGATTAGTTTCATAGAAGAGTTAGATCTTGAAGATACCTAGAATCTGAAGAGATTGAGAAAGAATGCCTTGTAAGCAGAGGGGCTAGAGAATACAAAAGAGTCATAAAGCTCCAAAGAATGCGGTGAGTGTAGCTGGGGCGTCCTCAGAAGAGACAACTGTCCTGAGTACTTCTTATGTCACCATGTGCTCAATGCTGGATGTTAAGCTCCTTGTCATCTGCTTAGAGAACCCTTATGAGGTAAGATCTGTGGTACCTTTAGTTTACAGAGTGGTTGTGAAATACACGTGAGGTCAAGCAGTTTTCGCGTGGCATGAGCGGGATTCAGACCCCCACACTTGCTAATTTTAAAGCCTGTGCATAATAAGCACAGTGTTACACTGCAGAGAGTGAGTGAAATAAAGTAAGTAGAAAAGGCGCACCCCAGAACAGAGCCGGAAACGTATCACACAAAAGAAATACATGCTCCTCGAGAATTGCCTGGGGAAAGTGGGGGATCAAACCCCCACCATAACCATCACCACAAATTGGACTTGACATGCAAATTCAGTGTTAGACACATTGTTATTTTCTCATCTTTCCAAGTCATTAGCAACTTTACAAATTTTTAGGCTAAGACCAAGAATCGAAGATCCGTTGCTATCTCTGTCTCAATTTCAAAGGATAGGTCTAATTTAGCCAACAATGTTTAGCATTTACCCAGGAACACTGTGAAGACTTTTTTCTGGTCCTTATCCCCAGATCCTCTGGAAAAGTAACCTGGGTTTGGCGGTTAATCTCCTGAGGTTTTCTGACAGAGAAGACTCCTCCTTAGAGGAGTGATATTGGATATCTCTCCTGATTTTTGAATTGCCAAATGGCAGTGAGTTTAGAAGCATCTGTGTTTCTTGGCAACAAATATAACGTTTGTGGAAGAGTCCAATAATTTAAATCCTTCTACATGTCTACTGGAGAACAAAATGATCTATTCTACTTTTGTATTCTCCTTTTATTCTTTGACCCTTTAAGTAGAAAAAATACAAAGCAATGTGGTCTGCTAAAATAAATTGGACAAATAAAACTCCCTTCTCTAATATAAACACACACACATATGTATATGTAATCTTATATATTACACACACACACACATATAAGTATTCTAAATAATTTAAAACTTAGATTTTAAAATAACCTGGATTTTAATATCTTGAGTCACTCTAAAATATTTAGTATCTTAGTTTGCAAGAATTAATTAGCAGTTCGTGTATGAGTACTTTATACATTTTGGGGGGCTTTCACATCCTATACTAAATAGTGAATGCTACACAGCATTTCATAGGATAAATTTTTGTAACTTGGAATCACCAATTTCTGTTACCTACACTAAGGAAATGGGAACATATGTTAAAAACAGATGTTGTTTTGAAAATTATATTATTGAATGTCCTACCTTATCACTGGATTTTGACTTAATACAAAAAATGGTTTGAATTCTTTTAAAAGATACTTAAGATATTCACATTTTCAAAGTTAACTTAAAATTGTGAATTATCTGATTTTTCATGGGAAAGATGTTTGATACCCATACTTTAGAATTTTGATATTTTTCTCTGTTTATGGTAACTCTTTGAATGATACAGCGTATCTGTGTTCACAATGACGAAAATGATCAGAAAATTAATTGCAAATAGATAAAGGAATTCAAAAAGTTTGATTATATGATGTTCTGGGATATTTTCCTAATGTGAATTTGTTGATTGATTCAATTCACCTATGTTATTGTTTACATCCAGGCTGCAGGCCTTATCTACTAAATTCTGGCTTTTGAATGTTATCAACCACTTTAGTCAAATCAGAAGGCTTACTACACACATCTGAGGCTTTGTTCTGCACTAATAATCGAACTGGTTTTTCTAACCTTAGTTTTTTTTTTTTTCCTTTTTTCACATCACTTCATAAAATCATCACTAAAGTCTAGGAGTTCTAGTAAATATTGCTATAGGGTAACTACACCTGTTGTTTTCTAATTTAACAGTTGCAAAACAGTAACTGGGTTTTATGGTTGTTGTCTCTATGCGCATTGCATACCTCCACAGAATCTTATGTTGGGATTATTTGTGTGGAGGGTGATAAGAGATTGTGAGTCTCTGAAAATAGGGGCACCTGACAGCCTCTTGGTAAAATTACTGTTTTGTCTTTGAGCTTTACCATCTGAATAAAGACTAGAGGTAGGGGGATTCTGATTCGAAAGGAAAATGAAATCTGATTGGGTGGTCTTTAGCCAATTTCTCCTATTATGGATTTACAGAATGAGATTGTTCTGAATTCTTGGTTAATAGCACATAAACTGAGTTGTTTTAGTATAACCTACCATTTGAAATAAATGCACTTTGGCACAACCTTAGAAAATGTGAAATGGTGAGTTATAAGAATGTTCTGGTTCCTATATAGAAGACACCATATTTTATAAAGAATAGCAGTGGAAGCTTGTCTTTTTAGAAATAAGTATAGGTTGAGGATTGAATGATAATTTTAATACTCGTGACACTTAGCTCTGTGTAAGAGTAAAATTGTAATTAGAAAATAATTATCATAGGGGCGCCTGGGTGGCACAGCGGTTAAGCGCCTGCCTTCGGCTCAGGGTGTGATCCCGGCGGTATGGGATCGAGCCCCACATCAGGCTCCTCCACTATGAGCCTGCTTCTTCCTCTCCCACTCCCCCTGCTTGTGTTCCCTCTCTCGCTGGCTATCTCTGTTAAATAAATAAATAAAATCTTTAAAAAAAAAAAAAAGAAAAGAAAATAATTATCATAAAATACTCAATTATACCTTCATAAGGCCTTTAGAAATGGAATCATTAATTTAATACATAGTGATTAAGTGTTAATTCCTTTTCATGAGGAAATGGTCAGTTTATGAAATTGTGATATTTTTTATAGGCCATACTCTATTTTTCACCAAACAAGTTCTTTCACTGATAAATTCACTTAAATATCAAATAGCACATATATGCTTAAATGTTTTTAGATACTTATGAAAAGTCTATCTTGGCTTAATCAAACATAAAACAATTTGAGCTTCAGTAAAATAGTCTCATATAATCGATACATATTAACTCAGCCCGCTCCTTGACTCATTTAGAATATGTCACTAAAAGCTCATTTTTTATGTTAAAATAAAACAAAAGTTTTGAACTCATAAAGTCTTCATTTTCTTGCTCAGCCCCATGTCCTCATTTATAGTTCATACAAAACCAAAAGCTTTGGTATCTAGTAAAAAGTATTTAGTAAAAATAGTGTTACCTAAATGTTACATTTTAGAATGACCAACTTGTCCTGGCTTGTCTGGGAATTTCTTTTTTTTTTTTTTTAAAGATTTTATTTATTTATTTGACAGAGATAGAGACAGCCAGCGAGAGAGGGAACACAAGCAGGGGGAGTGGGAGAGGAAGAAGCAGGCTCATAGCAGAGGAGCCTGATGTGGGGCTCGATCCCATAACACCGGGATCACGCCCTGAGCCAAAGGCAGACGCTTAACCGCTGTGCTACCCAGGCACCCCTGTCTGGGAATTTCTTGGTTTGAAAATTGAGAGTTCCACGGTGTGGGAACTGCCTAGTCCCAGGCAAACAGGATAGTCACCTTGAAGTTCTAGTTTATCTTGGGATTCTTGCATCCCCTGAAATAGCACACAAGATGTTGGATGTACATTTGTGTGTACAGGTACGCATTTCCCAAAGATCAGAGTTTATAATTTTTATCAATGCCAAGGCATCCAAGATCCCCCCCAAAATCTTAAGAACTGCTAAACCAATCAGGGTTAACACCATTTGAAAAACTGATGATAAAAGTAAAAATTTTACGTAATATAATATTTTTTTAAATACTACATTTAGATACCAAATAATAAGAGAAATACTGAGTGATTTTACCTTTTAATATTGATTGTTAGCCTGTGCTGTGCAATATGTGACTCTTGGCTTGGCATAGTTTCTGAAGTTTGGAGAAACAAACTGAGGTTTGAATCTTGTCTCTAAATTTATTAGCAGTTGAGCTTGATAAAGTTCGCATTTTTGGTGACTTACTTCCCTTATGTGTAAAATGGAAGAAACAATGCCTAATTTTTAATATAATTGTAAAGGTTTGAGAAAGTGTACGTTAAGCCTCTAACTTAGTGCATTATGATATATAGTAGGCTTTCTGTAAATGATAACTATTATCAATAATGGCTAGTGTCTGTTTGTTACATACTTACTAGTTTTACAATTAAACATGTCCCTTTTAGGATTCTGTATCATATTCTTAGATGTGGTACATTAAATCACCTCCAACCAAAAATGGACAGTTGGTATACTGAAAGTAAGAGTTATCATTATTTTTTATTTGAGGTACACAGAGATTTTATAATGTCTTTGACAGTGAGTAAAAGGTTATGCATGTCAGTTCAAACTGATAAATGATATTTAAAAATTTCTGAATTGAACACCCTTTGCTTTAACTTTTTCTGGCTGGATGGATTCCTGAATGTAAAGTGGCAAACTAACTAGAATACAGATCATTAAAAAGTAGTTTATTTGGGGGGCACCTGGGTGGCTCAGTTGGTTAAGCGTCTGCCTTCAGTTCTGGTCGTGATCTCAGGGTCCTGGGATCGAGCCCTGCATTGGGCTCCCAGCCTAACAGGGAGTCTGCTTCTCCCTCTTTCTGTTCATGCTCTCTCTCTCTCTCTCTCTGTCTCTCTCAAATAAATATATAAAATCTTTAAAAAAAAAAAAAAGTAGTTTTCTTCGATAAGTACTGAGGTCCAAATAATAAATAGAACCCAAGGCTGAAACATCACAGCGTGGTAGAAATTATGCTGCCCTATGATTTTCAAATGACTACAGGAATACACAGCTGTGTAACATGTAAGCTGGCGTGTTATCTTGGTCAAATCACTGTCACCTGACTTGAGAGAAGTTATCATCATCATCTCCACGTCTTCTAGTCCAGACTGATTAAATGCTCACAGAGCTACTCCACAGCCTGGCTGGCTATCTAACTGAAAATTTGACCTTGGTGTCCTCATGACCTTTTGGCTTGTTCATAGCTAGATTCCATCCACTATTAGCCAGATTGATGGCACATTTCCAGGTGATCCTGAAGTTATTTAGAGAAGATTCTGACACTCTGAAATGTCCAGTAAACATTCCAAGTTTCTCGGGAATTACATTTGGACATCTCTAAATGAATAACAGAGAGATTAGATGAAATCCTCATGTAATAATCTCTGCCCATATATTTTTTTTTTAACCAACACACGCCTTTGGGCTTTCCGTTCAGCATGTCACACAGTTGGTTTTGCTGCGTTGAAAAATCACTATGAGCACATTTTAAAATAATCTAGCTGGCTCCATTTTTTGTCTGCTAAATTGCACTGAATACAATCTGTGATTGCAACTTTGCCTTTGCTTCAATCTATTAGCTATTTTTGAAAGATGCATAACTTAATTGAAAGATAAGTACAACCTTTTCACTTAGAATCTTTATGAAAAATGTAAAAGATGCTTTGCCAGTGTGAATAGTTAATTGAGTTTGACTATACCAGGGTAAGATACAAAAAGAGTGTGTCTATGGCAACTCTTTATGCCATAAAATATTTAAAGGGCCTTATTTAATGTGACTCCTTTTTAAATTCACTTAATGGAGTAAGTAAAACTGGATATATAATTAGAGCCTAAGATTAAAGCATCATAATTGAAGTAAGATAATATGAAGAGGCTCATACAATAATGAGTGATCTTCAAATGAATACGTTCTTCCTTAAACTCAACTAAAATCATGTAACTCTTGAATCGATTCACCATGATGTAATAATAATAGTATGTGGATGACAAGTATAGTACTTTATAAAGGTAAAGTGTCTTACCATGTACCAGCCTCCTTCCTGTACACCTACTACGTTTGAGTCTCCAGTTAGCCCTGGATATATGTTTGGCCATTTTCTAGACAAGGAAGCTGAGGCACACAAATTTTAACCTGTTTAGGATCACGTAATTAGTAATTGACAAAATCACACCCAAACACAGATATTCCAACTTCAGGTCTAGTATTGTTTTCCCTGTGCTCCTTCTTTGTGTCATAGAGAGCACTGAGTTCGCAGGAAGAGTAGAAGAGCCACAGATTGTTGCCATATGTTTCAGAAGAATGCTCTGCTTCCAGTAGACCTGATTTAGCCATTGTATTTCTCACTCATTTGTCTCGTCTTTTCAGGGTGAGGGGCCCTTCCATCTTAATGGCTTTGCTTTTGCTTTTTTATTCCCATGTCTTTGTTGACCATTTGGAATTAAATAGTTATGGTTTTTCTCCCTACCTTGACAAAGTTTGCTTGGATAGTTCTCTATTAAGAAAGAAAAGTGAAAAATAAAGATATAAATAGAAATCGATAGATCTGAAAGCCAGGCAGCAGGAACTGGATTTTCCAATTATACAAAAATAAAATATTCTCCTTTTAATTTTTTTTTGCTTACTTTCTATTTTCTTTAGGTAAAATTACGTGAATTAACATAATTCATTTAAGAAAGAAGTTCTGTAGTTACCCAATAATTATTGGCAATTTTTATTTTTTAAATTTTTGTCCTTTTTTTCAAGTTTTTATTTAAATTCCAGTTAGTTAACACAGTGTAATATTAGTTTTAGGTGTGGAATTGAGTGATTCAACACTTCTCTACAAGACCTGGTGCTCATCACAACAGGTGCACTCCTCAATCCCCATCACCTATTTCACCCATCCCCCCACCCATCTCCCCGCTGGTAACCCTCAGTTTGTTCTCTAGAGTTAAGAGTCACCTTCTGGTTTGCCTCTCTTTTTGTCCCCACTGTGTTCATCTGTTTTGTTTCTTAAATTCCATGTTTGAGTGAAATCATATGGTATTTGTCTTTCTCTGACTAATTTTGCTTAGCATAATACATTCTAGGTAATTTTTATTTTAATATTTATTTTCCACTAAGCATCAACCTGGGAGTTGTGTCTCTAGCTTTTGTTTAGATAAAACTCTTCTGTTCATGCAGCAAGAAGTGGCAGTGATAGTGTTGTGGATGCCAGGGCGGAACTCCTCCCTGCCAATATTTTGTTGCACTCCTAATATATAGAAGCGAGGTTCAGGTTCAGGCATATGTTACGTATGTGTGTATATAAACATACAGAAATCGTATGTACATGTGACTACATATTAAAATATACTTGTCTCTGTTTACTCTGTAAATAAAGGATCACTTATTTCAACATTTAGATGGGATTTTAACATGATTTAAATGGCTTCATTATCCTTTCTAGACAATCTGCTAGCAGTGCTTTTCCAGCAACCTATCCCTCCCCCCACCTTTTTGATACTACACCAAGAATTTTTTTCCCATTCTGTTGATGTAATTATCTTTGCATAATTTTGAGCAAGATTTCCTGGCAATGTACATCCACAAAATTGTTGATATGGCTTAAGCTCAAATGATGCTTCTATTCAATTTGTTTACCTTTCAGCTTGAGCAGAGTTTTCGTGTCGTAAGAAAAATAGCAAGAGAGAATATCATAGTAGAAATGAACTTTTATAGATGGGTTTAAGTAAATATTGGCTGCAAAAGGATCCAGGGATTTTAGCATTTTCTTGGAATCCTTAACCATAATTCTTAGCCCAGAGCAAAACTTTTCTCAAGCGATGGTGAAATATCTAATTCTATTAAACCCTAATTATTCCATGGGCTACCTTGGAATAAACTGCCTATGAGTTGTCCTGCTAAGAAATGGACTGTTTGTTTATTGCTCATTTCCCCCAAATCAAGGAAAGCTGTTGTTCTTCAATTTAGATTGATGTTGACAAGGTCCTTTTCATAACAGCAGGTGTTAGGCTATAATTGGTCATTATAGAATTATGTTTTGCTTGAAGTAATTCAAGAAACAAGAAAAGGATGTTCTTTTTGTGTATTGACTCCGGTTGTAAATCAAAAGAATGACATGAGAGCTAATATGTAAATTAACAGAATTTGTCATTTTATTAAGCAATCAATATATCTAAAAGACACTAAAATCAGCATGAACATCCCTGGGAAACCACTCTTCTTGGCCTTAACCTACAATTATTCCTCTTACCATGGTCTTTTTTTTTTAATGTAAAAATTGAAAACAGAAGAGCAGTCAGTATAGGGAACAAAATACAGCCAGATGACCTCTTTGAAGGACTGATGAGAAACTGGGAGCTACAGAAATAAATAGGTTAATAGTACTGACTAACTACTGGGTGACAAATGCCTTGCTTGCCACATATAAAGCAATTAGCACCAGCATGTTGACTAGTTTACGTAAAATAATATGACTTTGTATATACCTGTAAACACAGATTGCTCAGATAGCCTAAATTCTAAGGGGACTATTACTGAGTAAAATAAAATGTTGCTGGTTTAAAGAAATAGGTATAAAACTTTGTACTATGGAACATATTTATATAATTAGGAAGGAAATGGAGGTAAAATAAAGCAAGTTTCCATTACACACTTGCAATCCAGTTTTTAAATAATTTTTTGAGTAACCTCTACCCCCAATGTGGGGCTCCTACTTACCACCCTGAGACTGAGAGTTGCATGCTCTACCAACTGAGCCAGCCAGGGGCCCCACTAATAATCCATTTTTAAAATAAAAACTTCACTAAAGAAAAGATGATACTTTGCATAACCTTGCCAGTGGTTTCAAAAATCCTTGAACATGCAGAAAATAACGATTCGCATCACATACCTAAGTGAACCTTAATTATTTTCTCTGCTCCTTCCTATCCTTTTTTTTTTTTTTTTTGCCTGCATCACACAGTCAGCTTTCCACTCTACATGTTTGAGGTCTATTAACATTGTTGATCATGAAGATCATGAACTGGCTTCTAATATAAACACTGCAGGGAAACACAAACACTGTTAAGTTGCTACAGCATCCTGGGGTGAAGACCATTTTGACTGGCCCCATGGATTTTTCCTGAATGTAGAAGTGAAATGAAATAGGATTTTGTTAGATGTACAGTTCTTACCTCTATAAAAAAGATTCTGTACATAGTCCCATGGTGAAGGGCAGTGTCTTCTTAGCAATCCCTGCTAATGCACAGGTGTTCTCAGTTCTGGGTCAATTAATCAGTATGTTGGCCTTGCCATCTACTAGGCAGTCCTCAAACTCTAGAATCCAAAAGAATCCCTTAGAATGCTTATCTAAAATACTGATTCCAGGGCCTCATCCCAAAGGCTTCTCTTCTGGCAAGTCTTTATTTAAAGTCATTTATAGTCTAGGGTCTTCCTCAGAGAAACACTACTGTAGGAACTCCTTGTTACTTCCAGTCTGGGCTCTGGATTCTTTACTCCAACTGCAGGCAAACGTACCTGTTGAAATACCGTTCCTTTAACAATATTTGAAGCAATTTCAGTGAGTGGCTATTTTCGTTGGTGCTACTGTTGCTGTTTTATTCAATATTTTACATGACAACGAAAAATTAGAGTAGTTTATTATTCGATCCGTTTATGAAATGCACCATTCATAATTCAGCTCACTAAAGAATTAACATCAAAAAAGTATATATACACATACATAAATAAACGGAACTGTATTTCCCTAGCCATAGTCCCAGGAACTCACTTCTATGGTAAATGTACTTGGAACTTCCTCTTCTTTCTTGGCCCTGATTCTCTGTTACCAGTTTCTCTTCCTTCATATGCTGTTCGGATGAATATCAGAATAGCCATTTGCTTCTATCACGGCTTTTGTAATAATTCAGAGAATCCATTCTTTGTGTCTGAAGTTACAGAGCTCACATATTGAATACAGACGTTTCAACAACCTGGTTTCCCTGTTCCTTGTTAACAGTATTCTGAATTAGCTACTGTCCAGAACTGTGCAGTTATAAGACCAAGCAGGTATGCCTGTTGCCCACACACACTCTGCCAAACTCTACGCAGACACAGACCGACCAGGAATTGCTTTTTTCACTGTATTTCTTGCCTCTGCTTCACGCATCTCCTCTCTCTGCTGAAGTGCTTTAAGGATGACAAAGGTCCTTACAGGTTTTTGTTGGCCTGTGAATAGCTGTTTGCGTAAGGACTCCCTGGAAATACTGTCTATGCTTGTACAAGAACATTTTACTCTGTGATTATTCATGTGTTGTATTATCACTGTTCCTCCTGGTTGCGTTAGGCAGGATTGGTTGTTTTACATTCCACTCTCTAGAGTACCCAGGCTTGGACTGCTCCCACTGGGATAAAACCAAGCATACCTCCAACATAATCATTGACATTCATTATGGTAGAAAGTGGGCCAACAAACACTTTATGCAACCTTATGTATGTTTTGTATAGAAAACACTCCTACATACAACCTGGGACAACTCTAGGCACAGTGATGGGTTAAATAGCATCATCCATCCCATCCAGCCGTTTTAGGGTGCTGCTTATTTTTTGAGGACCAAGTGGCAATCCAGGAGCTGAGGCCTACACTACATTGCTGGTACTGCTATTCTGTGCCAGCTTCCTGTGATTGGCCTATCTAACCCTCCTGCCTCCAATACTCTGAAAGTTGTTTTAAGCTGCTTTTTAAAATTCCTTTGGCTATACCAGCCCATATAACATAAAATTGACCTGCTTCAGTTCATGAAATTGTGCTCATACTCTCTGAGGTTAAAGTAAGAAATGCCCCTGCTGGCCAATATAGCGCTGCCCCTTTGCACTTAGTTTTGATGTTGGAAGCAGATTCCTCAAATGTATTGTCTACCATGGAGTCCTGATTCTAAAGAATTTTAAGCCAGGTGGGAGAGGCTACGTAACATATTTATCATTTCACACGAGGGTGCAGGCACTGGTATGTAACATCCATCAGACTGCAAGATAAGGATGGCTCCCTCTTCCACTTAAAACATCCTTGACCCTTTAAATAACCAAAGAAAACATCATTAAAATGCTTACCAAGAAATAAGGGTATAAACAGTGGGCTTTCTGCATTTGTTGGAGGCCTGTTAGCATAGGCATCCCAAGCATATGACTGGCATCCTTTATGCAGTAAGTAGGGCTTATAACTTCCCTGCCAGCAGGTAGCATATACAGTTCATATTTCTCTTCTAATGCCTTAAATGACACAAAAAGGTACTTTCTCCACCTGCGTGGCTGAGTCTGTTAAGCGTCTGCCTTCAACTCAGGTCATGATCCCAGGGTCCTGGGATGAAGCCCCACATCAGGCTCCCAGCTCCGCCGGAGTCTGTCTCTCCCTCTCCATCTGCCTCTCCCCCAGCTCATGCTCTCTCTCACTCTCTCTCTCTCAAATAAATAAAATCTTTTTCTTAAAAAAGGTACTTTCTCTTCAAGCGTTTCATGTGTTAATAAATATATATGAATTGCTGTAAATTACACTTAAATTTCCTTAATGAATCAAACTGATGGTTTTCCTATTTTGTTAAAATAAATCTATATTTGAAAGTGGAAAAACTACGCAAGCAAAAAAATTTAATTCTCACTTTATGAGGTAATTATGTTGTTTTCATTCTATATCGACATTTGCAAGTTCTGGGCACCATGAGAGCAAATATTTATGATCATGTTTGACCATAAGGCATCACTTCTAAAGAGATCTAAAACTTGTATAGGATTATCCTTTATTGTGATTGGCTGTAATAATTTTTTCAAGTGGTATATACATAATAATCCTATTTTGATTCAAACTATGGGTGGAGGCTGTCAAGTGTAGGTAAACTCCAAATTGCCCTGCACCTCTTTTGCCAAACCTTCTCTGACCACCAAGCCTAATTCAGCAAGAAAAATAGTCCCTGCCTCCTCTGCTGTGTTTTAGCACTCTTGCCATTGTAATAGAATTCTTTGTCTATAAGCCTATCTTAGTCGCCTTGGGCCTCTATAACAAAATACCACAGACTGGGGGGCTTAAACAACATTTAATTCTCACAGTCCTGGAGGCTGGGGCATCCAAGATCATGGTGCTGGCAGATTTGACTCCTGGAGAGAACTCTCTTCCTGGTTCGCAGATGGCTGCCTCCTCTGTGTGTCTTCACATGGCTGAGAGAGAGAGAGAGAGAGAGAGAGAGGGAGAGAAAGGGGGTGGGGGAGGGGAAAGTTTTGGTGTCTCTTCTTCTTCTTCTAAGGACGCTAATCCCAGCATTGGGAACCTACCCTCATGCCTTCCTCTAAACCTAATTACCTCCCAAAGGCCCTACCTCATCACATTGAGGGTTAGAGCTTCAACATATGAATTTTAGGAGGGACACAAATATTTAGTCCACAACAAAACCTGTATATTCCAACAAGCTGTGAGCTCCTGGGAAGTAGAGGCCTTTCCTTATTAGACTTTCAGTTCCTACTGCTTAGCACAGTGGTTGGCAATTCACTATATCTCAAATAAATGAACTAAATAATGAACACTGTTTAGTACAATTCTGTTTACATCTATTTACATCTATATGTATTTCAGTCATTTTTTGGATGGTGATGTAATTTGACAGAGCAGTTGACAATCTATAGTTTAAGAAACTTTAACTGAAAGAATCTTAATTATAGCACTATGTACATTTAAAGAGTTTCTTCGACCAGGGGCACCTGGGTAGCGCAGTCGTTAAGCATCTGCCTTCGGCTCAGGGCATGATCCTGGCGTTATGGGATCGAGCCCCACATAAGGCTCCTCTGCTGGGAGCCTGCTTCTTCCTCTCCCACTTCCCCTGCTTGTGTTCCCTCTCTCGCTGGCTGTCTCTCTCTCTCTGTCAAATAAATAAATAAAATCTTAAAAAAAAAAAAGAGTTTCTTTGACCAAACAAAAGGGAAAGAGTAGTGACAAGGAAAGGGTTTCACTGTGTGACATAATCTTATGGTTTTTTTCCCTCTTAGAAAATTGCATTCATAAATGGAAATGTGCTTCTTTTTTACCATTAGAGGGGTAGCATTTTTGCTACAGGGTAAGTGCCCTTAGTTTGTGAGTCTTACGCAAATATTCCATTCTGTGCAAAAAAATGTATTAAAATCATTATACAGATAATGTTATATGAATAATGAATAGATTATTATTACACCAGGCAATCACTATGTTTTGCCAAAATTAGCAGAGATTTTTTTTCCCAATAAACTCTCACTCACTAAATGGATCCTGTCAAGACAGGCTTGATCATATATGTAATATATATAATGTATATATATAAATTAATTCTGCATATTCTTAATACTCCCTATGAAGCATTGCTGGGGCGCCTGGGTGGCTCAGTCCTTAAGCGTCTGCCTTCGGCTCAGGGTGTGATCCCAGAGTCCTGCTCTGCGGGGAGCCTGCTTCTTCCTCTCCCACTCCCCCTGCTTGTGTTCCCTCTCTCGCTGGCTGTCTCTCTCTCTGTCAAATGAATAAATAAAATCTTAAAAAAAAAAAAGATTTGCTTACCTACTCTCATGCTTTGCCTTAATGATATTCTTCAATTAAAATCACACATAGGAAAAAATAGAAAAAAATGTAGAATCTGCTTTTCCATATGGGTTTAGAAAGGTGAAGGGAACAGTGGTAGTGCATGAAGTGGGAAGTGTGTGTCTGTGTGTGTTTACCGTAGCAGGTCATCTAGGATTGTGATTTTCAACTGTATGCCCAAGCCCTAGCATACAGATTCTGAGTCAACTGACCTGAAGTGAGATATGGCCATGGGTAATATTTTAAAACTCCTCAGGTGATTCTGATGTGTATTAGCGACAAAGAACTGGCTCCCAGGCATCTGGGACTCTATTGTAACTATTAGCAGTTTTTAAGAGCCGTCTTGGTAATGCCTTTGATTATCCTCCTATGGAAATATGTTCCTCATGCCAGCTGGGGAGAAAACCAGTGAATCCCAGATGTGATCCTCTCCTAAAACGCACTCTGCTAGTGTTAGATTCTTCATAAACTGATCCTGGATCCCATTTCTAGGAAGAGTTATAAATACTAGTTCTTTTGTTTTCTGCTCACAATAGTTAACATTTTCAGGGATTTAGTAACATTTTCTACTTAGCTCTTTAGGTTTGTTTCCGGTCCTGTTGAAAATTATCTTAAAATCCGTACAAGTTTTATTTCCAATAATGATATTGAGTACTTGGTCATTTTCTACTTTCTCTTGTAATTTGTTTTTCAAATATCAGTGATTATTGGAGAGTATCATAGAGAGATTTGGCAGAAGCTCTGGTAAGCAAAGTAGACTTTGTTTATTGCAGTATTGTTAACTTAATTATTATTTCATTCCTTTTTCAAAAATGAAGTACTAATGTTTAAAGAAATAATTTATTTGAAGGCCAGTCTTAATTAAATCTTCACTAATACACATGCGTATATACTTAACAATAGGTGAAACAACTTAACTATAATTATACTATTAAGCAGAAACTTAGATAATAAGGTTAGAAGAACTTGCTGTGCAATGTCCCCTTATGTTCATATGTAAACTTTCTGTTTCAAATAAGTGTTAGAAAACTGGAGTCTGCGTGGCACAGATGGCAGAATGATGCCATGATTTCCAATCTGCTCTTTAGTGAAGATATGTCATATGTTTATTGATGATTGCAAGTATATTGGCACATTAAAACTTCATATTTAGTACCATAAAATCTAATGTAAATTGGGTAAAGAAGTTGCTACTTTTGTGAAAACTGCAGAATAGACGCCTTGGGTTCTAGTAAGAAACAAAATTGTCCATTTATGCAATTACTGTAGACACAGACATAGATGAGAGTTAAATGCAGAGAGTGATCTGAAAGAAATGTACACATTCCAGAATAGAGGATGGATGAGGAGTTGAAAGATTACTCAATATCAAGTCAATTCCATCAGGGTGCCATTTGAATCCTGTTGCCAAAGATGACTATTTATCAGGAAAAACAGACTCCCAATACTAGAGTCCCTGCATTTTAATTTGCCCTTATTAAAGGAGGGATTTTTTTCATTCCTGGAATATAACCAACATCTGCTAAGAAAAAGTCTTTAGTCAATACTGAAAGTGCATACTTTGTTACTGTTAATTTATATGGCCAGTAATCAAACCCTTAATAACATATATTATCTTCCTTAGTGTTTAGAGATCGATGTGTGTTGTTACTATCCAAAGCTGGGTTCTTATATGGAAAAAAAGACGCACTCAAGTTTAGTGAATAACTTTTGTTATATATCAGTATTAACTAAGCTTTACCAAATGAATAGGGAAATTTTATTAAAGAGGTCAGGAGGGGAAAAAAAGGTTTTAAATAGGAGACACTGGGCACTCTAGAGAGTCCGCAACTCTAACGCTGTAAGTAAAATTCTGCCGAAGATTTGGTTGACCCTCAGCCATGGGCAAATATGTACCCTGTTTTAAGAGTTTCCATGAAAGCCTCTGGAAGTAACACAGGAATGGATTTACAGCTATCACCTAATCGTGGGGATAAAGTGGCTCCAGCCACCTTTGATTTGTAGGAAGCAGGTACAAAACTGCATAGTTAATGGGACGGTTTCTGCTTATTTAGTCCCCTATGGCAGTCACTGAGTCTTGCTACTTCCTGTCTCTCCTAACCACTGCAAAAACAACACCTAGATTAAGGCACCTTGGGAGTATATTAGAATATCAAGTACTCAACATATGTTGCTCAGTCAGATATACCTACAGTATCCCTCCCACCCTGTATTATTCTAGAAGGTTACTTATGCAATACAACAGATTGAGGCAGCCTTCCCCAAAGCTTCACTTTGAATGTTAAAGGATTGGTTTTACACCAAGTTAAAATCTGCATACTATAATCTGTGTACAAAAAGCAAAAATATACATCCACTTTCAAATGGAATGCCATGGAAGTTTCTATTGAGTGCTTATATATCTTTATAAGTATCCCAAGCAAAATAAGTTTCAACTTAACAGGGTTTTTTACCCCCCTAATTTTCTCTTGAATTTAAAAGAAACATAACAAGAGCAAATTTGTTTTTAAATTTCTGCCTTGATAGCACATTTAAGTATTTAGAACCAGCATCATCTTAAATGTGTAACTTATATAATGGATGAGGCTAGGCCAGACTTTCCAAAAGTGTGTTTTTAAGAACAATGATCCCATAAGATGCTGAATGAAAAACACATTGTTGGAATATGACAATTTTGTTTCCTTCTTTGGAAGGTCACAACAAAAGCCTTAAAAATTCCTGTAGTGAGAACAAATTGCTGGTTACCAGGGACAAGAGGGGTTGAGGGAACAAAATGGGTGAAGGGGATTAAAAAGAAAAGCTTCTACTTATAAAATAAATGAGTCATGGAGATGTAATGTATACCATGGGAATACGGTCAATAATGTATTGACTTTGTAAGGTGACAGATGGTAACTAGACTTATGGTGGTGAACATTTTGCAATGTATGCAAATGTCAGATCACTATGTCATACACCTGAAACTAATATATTGTATGTCGTTTATACCTCAATAACTTAAAAAGTTAAAAAAAATTCTGTAGCCAAAAAAAATATATTTTACTGTGTTTAATCCCCATTTTTCCTAACCTTAGATCACCAAAGTATACTGGTTTTATCAAGTAATACATAGTAGCCTTCTAAGGAACGGGAATTTTATGAAACCCACTTTCATAAACACATGACTAGAATATTTTGTGCCTTTATTAACTATACTGGTACTGGGGTTTCACAATAGTTGACCATTTGTTTTGAAAAACAGTATGAAAAGACTAACTGAACACTAATCCTGATATTATTAGCAGAAATTCATGGTCTTCAATTTATGTAGAATAGATATTTCTACTTTCTTCTGAAAATGTATGCATTGATAGGATTATCATTTTGTTATGGAAATACAGAATGAAGAATGCATATCTTTTGTATAAATTCCTTCACCTGTCACTGTTATCATGTAAAAATATACCTTTGTAAGACATTTCCTATTTTATAACATACCTTTAAAAACCAGAAAAAGATGCTTAACATTACCCCTGCGCTTCACTGTAGGAAATTCTTTACCTTCGTCTGTTGTCTGTTCACGGATAAAGAGAGAAAGGTAAGCTAGGACTTGGAGTTTCTTCCCCTACCAGGTTACACAGTTGAAATCCACTCTGGGTGCTAGCCAAAGAAACCTGAGTAACAGTGCGATTGAATGGAATGGTGATTTGTTTGTTTGTTCTTAGAATGGCGATTTAATATGTCTTCCAAAAGCAACACACGGTAGGCAGTTTCGGTGCCATCACCAGCCCAGAAGCTGGGATATCTTCAGTGGTTAGATTCCATCCTTACAAGTCATATCATGGTCCTAACATGGACTCTACAGACCTAGCAAAAGAGTTTCACCAGGTGAGAAAGGCCTCTTCAACATGTTTTCGTGATAGCCACACCCAACAAATCCTGCTTACATTTTAGTGGGGGATGAAGATTTCTATACGTATTTTATTATTTTGGCTGAGAAAGTTTACAATCTCAATAATATGAGAGTCTCTGAATAAGGGATAAAGGAATAGTGTGCAATCAGTAGTCGCTGCCCATGGCGATTAAGTGAACAGAGTCAACTGGGATAGGGCCTTGACCATGGGTGTCGAACTGTTACATCTGGTGGGCACTCTCCAAGCATAAGTAAAATCATCCATGGGCAAAAGGCAAGCAAAGCAAAGCTTTCATAAATAAGACCTAACTCTGTTCTTTAAAATGCACCAATAATGGTGAAAAAGAAAGCCACAGACTGGGAGTAAAAAAATATTCACAATACTTATATCTAAAAAAGAACGTGTACCCTTAAAATATATTAAACTCCTACATATCAATAAAGAAACAACGTGTTTTTTTAAATGGGCAGACTAGAGAAACAGGCACTCCATGGAAGAGGGCATTCAAATGGCGAAAAAACATATGAGTAGGTGCCTAACTTCATTAGTAATTAGGAAAATGCTATAAAAAGCAATGAAATACCACTGCAAGCCTATCAAAATGGATAATATATAGTAAGGCAACAATACCACATGTTGGGACAAATGTGTAGATCGCCTGGAGCTCCCAAATAATACTGGTTCAAGTATGGATTAGTATGTTTGGAAGTATCTGCCAAAGCTTAATTTACATTTTCCCTGTGATCTAACCGTTCCTCTCATATGTATATACCCAAGAAAAATTAGTGCATATGTCCAACAAAATAACATGTGCAAGACTGTTAGCAATGTTTTGTCTATAGCAAAACTTGGAACAACATAAAAGTCTCTGAGAATTAAAATAGATCAATAAAATGCAGTATATTTATATAGTAGAATTTTGCACAATAATAAATAAGAAAGAACTACTTGCAAGAAAATGAATGTCATAGACATAACGTTCAGTAAAAGATAAAGGATATTTGCCATATGATTTCATTTATATGATGTTGAAGAACTAGCCACAGGTACCTATAATGATAGAGGTTAGAAGAGAGGCTTCTTCCAGTGGGGCTGGTGGGAACATAGAATTAACTGGAAAGAGTGTAAGGAAGCCTTATGGGGTACTGGAAGCGATCAGGTCTCTGTCCCCTTTTTACTTGTTTATGGAAATGTGCCGAAGTTTTATTGCACCTAGTTTTCTAGCTATGCATTGAATCTCCATACAATATTTCTACTCAGTACACATTCAGCTTCTGCTAAAATACCTTTAGAGATAGAAAATATTACTTTTTCTCTCCCTCCCTTTGCCTAATTCAAGCCCCTGAAAAAAAATTAATATTTGTTCTTTAATTCAAGCTTTAAAACAGAGCCAGGCTTTTAACTAGTGCCCGATACACAGTACCTAATTTCTACCATCTACCTGTGGATGGGGCTTTGACCAAGGCTGGCTGGCACTGGGGGAAAAAAATAAATGAGCCATTTCATGTTTTTTAAAATGATAATGTGATTTCCAGTTTTGCAATTTAAAGAAATTTCTAAACAATATCTGGCATGTGAATAAAGTCTCTTATGCCTTATAGATGTACAGAATTTCTCAGAATGCTATTGTTAGAAATGGCACGGAGCTGTGAAAAACATCATCTCTAATTTGATCAATATGTCCTTATGCATATGCCATTAACCGCCGTTTCTCTCAGCCTTCAGTGGATATTTTTATGAGCCACATGAGCCATAAGCTTGCTTTATTATAACCGAGAGTAAGAAGAGATCTCGTCAGTACAACAATGCCCACAACAATAGAGGGCATGGTTCAGAAGCACTCATCAGAAACTCCATTATAGGATGTAGAAATGATAAAAAGGTCCAATCCAGGATGCTGTAAAGGAGAAATTTTGGTGTAAAATCGCCTTAAGTGTGATTTAAAATCAAAGCCAATACTTAAGGAAAAAAAAAAGTTTTAAGGTATAAGTGAAAACCGTAGCAGAGTTTGTTGAAGGAAGGAAGGAAGAAGGGAGAGAAAGAAAAAAGGAAGGAAGGAAAGAAGGGGAGAGAAGGAGAAAGGGAAGGGAAGGAAGGAAGGGAGGAAGGAAGGAGAGGGAGGGAGGGAGGGAAGAGGAAGGAGGGAGGGAAGGAGGGAGGGAAGGAAGGGGTGAGCAGAGGACAGGTAATGGAGTGGGGTTTGGAGGAGTGGGGGTACTGTGATGATAGATGAAAGGAAGGCGTGTTGAGGGAGAAATCCTGACTTTGATGAGAAGGGTATAAGATTTTCTATCCTCAGGAATCTAGGGGACAACAGCCTGGGGATGTTCCCATAAAAGAAACCCTAATATTTACCTTTACTGAGCGTTACATTATGTCCATGTGCTAAAGTCGTAGGTCTCAAAGTGTGATTCAACCAGCAACATCACCTGTAAACTTGTTAGAAATGTAAATTCTCAGGCTTCACTGCAAACCAACTAAATCATCATTCCTGAGGGTGGTCTTTTTGTTGTTATTTTGCTTTGGGTTTTTCCCCCCACCAATTTCAAAGGAATGACAAAGGTTTTATTAATATTAACATCTTCTGATCAGTGAGGTTACTGTAAATAATAACATCTACAGCCTTGTTCAGAAGTTCAAAATGCCCCTTTCCTCTGGTCCTCTTTGCAGGCTCTGAAAGGGCGGTTCAGAGAAGACGGCAGGCCCTGAGGATACAGCACAAGATGTGGAGGAGGGTGGAAGTGGGCAATTATAAAACAAACCCCTCCACTTCATTGTCCCTGGGGTCATCCTTGTCTCAGAATGTGCAAATACCATTCTTTCCTGGAAGTAATTAGGCCTTCCCAAGGCTTTTGCCAAGAAAATGTATTCCCTGCTCAGTTTCCAAGTCCTCACCCCCTGCAGTGGGACCTTGGAGAGCTGTGGGGGGCTTTCCCCGTTGGGGACTCCATCTTTGATTATCAAGGTCTTTCCTGCTGGTGTCCCTCTGATAATACCTCCTCCCCTACCCCTCTGCCTACTAAACTGTACACTCAGTTTCTTCAAATGGGTGACGAATCTTTACTAAAAACTAAGGGAGTTTCAGGTTGTTAACCAAACTGGTTCTGTGCCATTAATTACTCATTCTCTATCGGAGAGAGAATCAGATATACTCCAATAACGTTTGATATAATGATGATGGTAATATCTGAGCATATGTCTCAAATGTGTTTCCCTTATATCTGATGGCCTCTGGGAACATCTCTGGGTACTCGCTTCCCAGCCCTGCTTATTATGTCTTGCTCATTCTTCATTTCAACCCTGGAGGTGGTTCTGTAAGATCTCCAGGTGATTTTGATGTAGTCTTAAGGTTGAGAGACGTTATATTAAGCAAGACATTCATAACTTCTTGTTCGCCTCAGTGATTCTCGAAAAGAACTGTTGTTAATGCCCTGCCTTACCAATGAAGAAACAGACTTTAAGAGGCCCGGTATTCTGTTCAAGGTCATACAGCTGATATGCAAAAGAGCTGGGGATAAAACTCACATTTGTCGAATTTCAAACCTTGCGTTTTTAGTCACTCCTCTAGAGCCCAGTGAAAGAAAATTCATTCATTCGAATGAATATTTGTAATACCCTTCCTGCAATTCCTAAAATATAATTCTAATTGCTAAAGCATCATCTTCGAAGGAAATAAGTACCCTTCACCTCCAATGATTGACAAAATAGAAAGCTTAAAATACAAATTCCTGGTTGAGGAAACCCTTTATGTATGTATGTATTTAGGTACGTAGGTAGGTAGGTAGGTAAATTCAGGCATTTAAGGTGGGTTAATTTCTTCACTGAAGTACAGTGTTTCCTGTAGTAATAAACAGGACACTCTGCTATTGGCTCTTAAGTCTTAGCAAAGGCATTTTCCACCCCTTGGGCTCAACTTCTCTGAGTTTCTATATTCCCTGTTATCTACTTCCTCACCTCTCAACCTCGATAATCTGGCTTCTGCCACATTGTTCAACTGAAATGGATTTTGCCAAGAGCCGTATCACACCCTGCCGCATCTCACCACTCTGTAGCAATGACTGTTAACCAGACCCTCCTTACCCAAAAGCACTTCTCCCTTGGCTTCTGGGATATTGTACTGTTATAGTTTTCCTCCTACGTCTTTCCATCGCCTTCATCATTTTCTTGGAGTGTTCCTCTCGCTTTGTGAATCTGTTTTCATGTGGAGTTTCAACCTGAACGCTCAGTTAGCGCTGTTCTCGATCGCATCCAAACCTGTACCAATAACAGCTCTTAATGATGACACCCAAACCTTTATCTCCAACTCAAATCTTTCTGTTGAACTATAGACCTATATGCCCCTGCCTGTCAACTATACCCACTTATGTCAGTATAGTTACTTCAAAATCAGTATGCTCGAACTCAACAACCACATGCAAATGAGGCTTCTCTCACCATCTCTTGCTCAGTGAAAGGCAGCATCATGTGTCCAATTTGTCAGGTTTTTCACTATCATCCTTGAGTGTTCCTTCTTTCCACATCACTACTCTGACACTACCTTTGTTTAAGCCGCCCTCAGTTTCTGCTGCACTTACCCTAAAGCTGATGATCAATTTCCCCTTCCCCATTTGATTCAGTTTTCTATGTCACAGTTAGGGTGCCTTCTAAAATGCATTGTCTCATGATGTCATTCACCAACTAAAAAACCTCTGTGATTTCCTCAAGGTAAATTTAATTGAGTAGTTGATTTGATCCATTATTTTTCTTCATCAAGCAGATCTATCAGTATTTTCCTGTTCCTTGATATTGAGAGTTTAAAGTTCAAGAATAAATTGACCATATGTTTATTTTAACTTAGGAACTTCCTTTAAGTGATAATCATTATTTAAGTGGTTCACAAATTAACCAGAGGAGCAGGGGCTGTTGTGATCAGTAGGCATGATAGAGAGTGGAGGGTTTTTGTTAATTAACTAATTTTAGTTGTAGTTGCCACACAATGTTACATTAGTTACAGGTGTACAACATAGTGGTTTCACAACTCGATACATTATGCCCTGCTCCCCACAAGTGTAGCTACCGTCAGTCACCATGTAACACTATCACAAAAGTACTGACTTTATTCCTTGTGCTGTAACTTTCATCCCCCTGACTTACTCATTCTGTAACTGAAAGCCTGGACCTCCCACTCCCCTTTACTCATGTTGCCCAACACCTCCCCCCCCCCCCGCCATTCTCCTACCTCCGGAAATCATTAGTTTGTTCTCTGTATTTATGAGTCTGTTTCTATTTTTTTGTTTGTTTGTTCATTTGTTTTGTTTCTTAAATTCCACACAGAAGTAAAATCATGTAGTATTTGTCTTCCTCTGACTTATTTCACTTAGCATAATACCCTCTAGGTCCAACCATGTTGTCCCGCGTAGCAAGATCTCATTCTTTTTTATGGCTGAGTAGTATTTCATTGTGTGTGTGTGTCTCACATCTTTATCCATTCATGTATTGATGGACACTTAGCTTGCTTTCATGTCTTGGCTATTGTAAATAATGTTGCAATGAACATGGGGGTGCATATATCTCTTCAAATTAGTGTTTTCATACCCAGTAGTAGTTACTGGATTGTATTCTATTTCTATTTTTAATTTTTAGAAGAACATTCATACTGTTTTCTGCACCAATTTACATTCCCACACATAGTGCATGCTGGTTCCCTTTTCTCTGTGTTCTCACAAACACTTGGTATTTCTTGTCTTTTTAATTCTGGCCATTCTGACAGGTGTGAGGTGATATCGCATTGTGGTTTTAATTTACATTTCCATGATGATTAGTGACGTTAAGCATCTTGTCTTGTGTCTGTTGGCCATCTGTATGTCTTCTTTGAAAAAATGCCTGTTCAGGTCCTCTGCCCAATTTTTAATCAGATTGTTTGTTCTTTTGGTGTCGAGTTGTGTGAGTTCTTTATATATTTTGGTTATTAATACCTTATTGGATATATCATTTACAAATATCTTCTCTTATTGATTAGGTTGTCTTTTCATGCTTTTTTGTTCTTGTTTTTTCTTTTAAGATTTTATTTATTTATTTGAAAGAGAGAGACCACAGGTGGTGGGGAGAGGGAGAGGGAGAGGGAGAAGCAGACTCCCCGCTAAGCAGGGAGCCCAACACAGGTCTTGATCCCAGGACCCCAAGATCATGACCCGAGCTGAAGGTAAACACTTAACCAACTGAGCCACCCAGGAGCTCCTGTCTTTTCATTTTGTTGCTTTCCTTCACTGTTCAAAAGCTTGATATTTTGGTGTAGTCCCAACAGTTTATTTTTGCTTTTGTTTCCCTTGCCTCAGGAAACATCAAGAAAAATGTCCAAGACTGATTTCAGAAAGTGTTTTTTTGTTGTTATTAGATTAGCACTTTTTGTCAGACTATAAATATTTATGGTTTTATGTACACATATGTTCAATATCATGCAGTGTTTCATAGTTAATGTAATATATATAATATGTAATGAATATATAATCAGTACATAAGTTGATACAAGTATGTGTGTACATATACAATCAATTTACAGAGACGTTCAAAATGAACTACTGTCAAACAAATGTTCCAAGGTTGAAATATCCATTAATTGGATTTGTGGTTTGTATATAAACCAAACAACCAATTTTGTAATTCTCTATTTCCCCATGGCTTACTCTACCACCTTTCACGTAAATTTCTGCAATAGCCTTCTGATTTTTCATCTCTTTATTTGCCTTGCTCTCCTCCTCAAACGCCCTAAATCCACTCTCTCCAAACTGCTATCAAAAAGGGCTTTTCTAAAATGCAAGTCAGATCGTGCTACCTACCCTGCTAAAAATGCTTAAATTCTCAATGCCCCAAGGATAAAATCTGAATTCTGTAAGATGCTCCACCAATCGCTCCATAGTTTGACCTCTGCACCATCTCTTTACAGTGCCCCTTTCCAAAACACCCAGCACACCCATCCATCCATCAGCCATCCCATTGTACATTCCAGTCTTGCTACACAAATTGCTACTTATAGCTCCTGTTAATCTCCATTCCTGAAATGACCTTTTGACCCCTACACTCCCCTCCTCCCCCACTCTCCCACTCCTACTTTTTGCCCAACTAACTCCAATTTATCCTTCAGGTGATGTCACTTCTTTAGAAAATCCCTAAGATTGGTGTTATAAGAGGAGTATCTCTTACATATCATCTTAGTCTACCACAATCTCTATATCTTAACACACATCGAACTACTTTTCTCTTTCCTGTTTACATGTCCCTTTCGCTCATTAGTAAGCTTATAGAAGGATTAGTATCTATCTTGTTCACCATCATCTTCCCAACCCCTAACACAATGCCTAACAACTAGTAAGTGCTCAATATATGTTTATTATTTATTTATTAAATGAGTAAATATGATACATTCAAGATTGTTAAACTCTAAAACTTAAAAATAAGGCAGAGGATAACTCGATGTCCTTTTAATGTCATACGAAAGCATTGTCTGAAAAAGACCTCCTCAAAGATCATTTTATTTTCTAAGAGAATGCATCTTTGTTTAACTTAGTATTTACTATTGATTAGGGCTCTGACTCTCTGAAGTTTTATGTGAACTTACAGATTTTTATCCGGTAGAGAGACACATTATTGCTTTTCTAGTAGAAAAAATACCCTTGAAGGATATGATTTTATTGCCCTTTAAAATATTAACCAGTTTTGTAGCTAATTTAGCCATCTTCTTCAATATACTTTCTTTCTGTGATTGTGTATGTTCACTCACTTGAATTCTCCTCTGAACCAGCTTTCATTCTCTGCCTATTTCATCAGTAAAAAAATATTTTCATTTTCTTCGGGTATGTTTGTAAGAGAAGAATAAAGTTACTTCAGTGTGTATTAAGCTATGCAAGAAACACTGAGCCTAGCGTTAGTAGCTCTTTCTAGGGAGAAAAAAAAGTTTCACGGTCAAATATGTTTGGAAAAAAAACTGCAAGTTATATCTGCCTTTGAGATATTAGCAATAGCCATTCATATGCTGAAGGCTCTGAGAAATTTGAAGATGAAGTCATCTATTTTGTTTAAGCTAGCATTTCAGGATCATTTTTATTAGTGTTTTAGGGAAAACAATTCGGAAACACTGATTTACTTGTAACTTTGGAAGACAGTATTTTAAACCACAATTTTCATACTTGAGGTATTTATATTTTGAATTATATTTATTTCCCCTAAATTTTCTCCATTAAAATAAGATGAAATTCAAGATCTCTAAATATACATTTCAAGAAAATCCTTCCTATAACTGCAGGAAAGATGTTCTGACTTCTCAGTAGTATAGTCACATAGGTATAATTGCTTTAAAGGGGATTTAAATTAGAAAACACTTTATTTTCCATGTAGAGTATATCAAAATAATTACAATCATTAAGTGAAACTAACATTCAGTTGTGTTTTTAATAAGTCAGTAGAGACGGTGAAGGTTCTAAGGATACCTGCAAAAGGGGAAATGTTATCTAGTCTTAGAAAAGAATCATATGCAAATGAAAACATTAGAGAGCAATTAAATACTTAAAGGGTGCATTACTTACATTAAAGGCATAAATGGATTTCTAGAAGATTTAGGATTGTGAGAACTTCAGTATTCAAAGAAGTTTTTTGCTTTTGGATTTGTCGGTCTTTGAAAATGATCCTGACAGGAGCCTAGAAACAATGGGTAGATTGCTCATCTCTATCTCCCCCTTTCTAATGAGAAAAAAAAAGCAAGAAATTGCTGAAGAATGTTCTATTAGGAGTTTCTTCTTGCCCCGTTTAGACTTCTAAATGACTACATGGATGGCTACACCAACACTAATAAAAACATATTAATTTTATCTTGTTATGAACACTAAAATTCATTAGTCTTGTATTTCCTCCTCCCTCATAATTATGTCTTGTTTTTGCTGGTTTAACAGTTTTCCATTCTAATCAAGCTTTGTCAGGGGCTGTGGGCTGAATTGCCCTGTGAAAGACTGATTTGCTTCCAGTCCCTATAATCTGTCCCCTTGAAGGCTAGAGATTGAAATCATTAAGGCACTGCTGTTGCCCTTGATCTCCGCTCGCAGAGGATAGAGATTGATTAGTTGACAGTCGTTGACCTAGATGACTCAAAATGAAGCAGTGACGAAGCAAAATCAAGTGCATACCTCTCCGAAAATTTGATAATGTCATTTATTCTGTGTGCATTTTTTTTGTCAGCCTTCTTTCCTCTTTCCTGTTTTCGGTTAGATATTTATTAGAGCTGAGATGCAGCCCTACCTTTCTCCCCAGCCCACACTTACCATGTTGCTACCTTGTAGGGCACTGAAGAACTTCTTAATTTCCTGAATTAGTAACTTGTAAATGTTGTCTAAACATTATGGAAAAGCCAGGTAGCACAGAGTGCTTATTATTACATATGTGTCACTTGAAAAGGTTAGTTATTATGAACGAATATCTATTCAAAAATTTGGTTGAAAGTTGGCCTTCAATCACTGAAGAGTTATTGTGCAAACACAGCATTTTGTAGAATGAGCGTTTCTCTCTTCCATAGCTTTAAGCTTAGGAATGGTATCGGTGCTGAAAAAAATCTAAAGCATCTGGAAGAAAGTGAAAGTCTCTGTTAAAAAAGAAACCACTTTTTTTTTTGAAATGTTACATTAGACTTGTTAAAATTATTAGACACCTGACCTTCTTTTGGGGATTAGTATTCTGTTCCATTGATACCTTTTACCAGTCAAATTCTGGCACAATGCAATTCTGATTTTTTGAGCTGAATATCTGATGTAACAATTTAATATTTTCCAGTTTTATTGAAAAATAATTGACTTTCATCACTGTATATTTAAAGCATACAGCATGACGCTTTGATGTACATATATTGCAAAATGATTACCACAATTGGTTCAGTGAACATCTGTCTTTTCATATACATACAATAAAAAGAAAGGGAAGAAGAAAAAAAGGAAAAAAAAAACTGCTTGTGATGAGAACACTTAGGATTTATTCTTTTAACAGCTTTCCTGCGTATCATACAGCAATGTCAGCTATACTCATCATGTTGTACTCTACTTCCCTAGTACTTAGCTATTTTACAACTGGAAGTTTGAATCTTTTCACTACCTTCCTCAATTTCCCCCTTCCACCACCCTTGGTTTCCCGTAATCACAAATTCTAATCTCTTTTTCTAAGAGTTCGGGTTTTGTTTTTTGTTTGTTTGTTTTGGATTCCACATATAAGTGCGTTCATACGGTATTTGTCTTTTTCTGTCTGACTTATTTTACTTAGCACAATACTTCAGTATTCATCCATGTTGTAACAAATGATGGGATTTCTCTGGGTTTTTTTTTATGGCCGAATAATATTCCATTGTATGTGTGTACTACAACTTCTTTGTCCACTCATCTATTGATGGAAACTTAGGTTGTTTCCATGTCTTGGCTGTTGCAAATAATGCTGAAATGAACACGGGGGCGCAGATATCTTTTCAAGTTAGTGTTTTCATTTCCTTTGGTTGTATTTCCACAAATGGAATTGCTGGATCATATGGTAATGCTATCTTCTATTTTTGGAAGATCCCCCATAGTGATTGTTCCCATAGTGGTTGTACCAATTTAAATTCCACCAACAGTGCATAAGGGTTCTCTTTTCTCTACATCCATACCAGCATCTGTTATCTCTTGTCTTGTCAATGACGGACATTCTAATAGGTATGAGATGATACCTCATTGTGGTTTTGATTTGCATTTCCCTAACAACTAGTGATGCTGAACTTCATATCAGGTACCTGCTGTCCTTTTGTTTATCTTCATTCAAGAAATGTCTATTCAGATTCTTTGCCCATTTTTTAAAATTGGGTTATTTGGTTTTTTGAGGTTGAGTTGTATGAGTTCTTTACATATTTTTGATATTAACGCCTTATCAGGTATATGATTTGCAAATATTTTTTTCATCCTGTAGATTATCTTTTCACTTTGCTGATGGTTTCTTTTGCTGTGCAGAAGCTTTTTAGTTTGAAGTAGTCCCACTTGTGTATTTTTTATTCTGTTGCTTGTGCTTTAGGTGTCATATCCAAACAATTGTTACCAAGACCCATATCAAGGAGCTTTATTCCTATGTTTTCTTCTAGGAGTTTCATGGTTTCAGATCTTACATTTAAATCTTTGATCTCTTTTGAGTTAATTTGTGTGAGTGGTGTAAGATACGCAGCCAGTTTCATTCTCTTACCTGTGAATATCCAGTTATCTAGCACCGTTTGTTAATGAGACTCTCTTCTCTCCATTGAATATTCTTGGCTCTCTTGTTAAATATTAGTTGATTGTATATGCTTGGGTTTATTCCTGCATGCTCAGCTCTGTTCTTTTGGTCTATTTGTCTGTTTTTATGTCTGTACCATACTGTTTTGATTATTATAGCTATAGAGTTTAGCCTGAAATCAGGAGGTGTGACGCCTCCTGCTTTATTCCTGAAAGCAACTTTTCCATACACATTTACTATTTCTGTGTTCGTCTCTACTTTAAAAGGTGAAGAAGGTATATTTTAAAAGCAAATATACTTGCAAATATTCTGGGATCATGTAATTGGGCCAATCTGAAAACTGAGGCTTTTGAATTGAATTGGCATATTTGGTGAAATTAAAAATGAGAGTGAGAAAGGATTGGCTCAGTTTAATAGTTTAAGTGAACTTCATAAAAGCTTCCAAGTTCATGGTAGCCCTGCTGCTTTGTATTGATATTGACGATTATGAAAAAAATTTTTATTATAGATGGTGAGCAGGTAAAAAATAGCCTTCTAAAAATTCACTTTGATGATATATTATAGTGTCCAGTTCTTGCCTGTTCTCTGGAGGGAAGTGGCCTAATTTAGGTATGTTTAGTATTTAGAGCAAAAGGAAGCAGTGTAATGAAAAGACTGACAGGCACCTTCAACCTGCCCCACCTATCTTTCATTTTCACATTTCCCCTTCAATATCTTTTCCTTCTTCATTCCCAGGGTCTTGAATGTATGATTCCCTCTCTTTTCTCCATTTTAACTTGCATAGATTGAAACATTTCCCACCATTGATACTGCCATCTGCAGAAGTCGCAGCCACCTCATCTAAGGGATAATAGACTCCATAGCTGGGGAATAATAGAGTCTCCCAAGAAACTGAAATAGATTTTAGGTGAGAAATGTGTGAAGGCAATTGAGTGTCAGTGATGGGGGTGGACAAAGTTCTAAGTAAATTCCAGGATGATAATAATCGTAAGTTAGGGGTACCAATTTTACAAGCATCACAACAAAAACAAATCTCTGAAAATTGTGGTAGAAATCTTCTTAATGTTAAGGCTGAGCTGACAATGCCTACATTTTTGAAGTTTCATTTGGCAGGCTTGACGCAATGCACTCAATGAAATACAATTCAGGTCTTCCTTGGTTTAACAGAGAAGGTTAGGTGTACTGGGCTGAACTTTAGACCCGGAGTTCAGGACGTCCATATAGACAGCACAGGAGATTGGGTGAATAAGCCATGCCTCCAGCAGCAGAAGAGTAGAATGCAAGTTGAGATCCAGTTTAAATCTCCAGTGACTGGAAGCACCACAGCCATAAATCACAAGGTCGTGTGTCCTGCCCTTCATGCTCTGTCCATGCTTTTCGCCCAGCACCCCCCCACACCATTTTGTTTGCCGTCCTAAGAGTGTGATAACTCTCCTTCCAACAGTTGTTTGCCGACTCCCATTCATTTCTCAAGTTTTCCTTTCTCTAAATAGCAGGACTTGGGGAAGTTCTGCTGTGCCGTATTTCTGCAAATTTATAAAACGTGATCTTGTCACGGTTACAACTATGTAGAGGCTCTAGGAACAGAAAGTTTCCTTCAGTGTTGCCAGCACTGCTATCCAGCTGATGTAAATATAAAGGAATGTAACTAAATACGGCCTTTCTTTCCCTGAACTGTCAAAGAATAAAAATATAATGAACATTTAAAAAATGTATCTACATGTATATATATGTGTGTGTGTATTCAGACCTATATAAAGTTGAATTATTCTAACATGTTATGTATTTCATTTCAAAAATACAACATGCATATGTAAAGTTAGATTAATAGGTTTATATGAGCATTTCTAATTCTTAGACTTCCACAGATCCCAAATGATACAGAATAGTTAGCTCAGATCATGTTTGGAAGAGAGTCAATTAATTCTAAATTATGAAAATAATAAACAAACTAGGAATCCCCATTCAAAACAATCCCCATATTGCTTCATAAAAATATCCCAAATTCCTTTTGTAATGGAATCCATAGAGAATTGTGGGTTTTCTTTCCTTTGCACTTTTATATACTGCCAATAACTTGGGGATGCTAGGAGTGTAGGGGAAACAGGTAATTCTGAGATCATTGTGCAGGAAAGCAGTTTTGCTCTAGCTTTTTTTTTTTTTTTGATTTGCATATTTGTGTACCCTGTTCTAAAGATTTGAATCATAATTATTCCAGGTAGTTGATTTTTAAAAATATAATGGAGTAATAAGCAAAAAGTTCATTTATTTTCTTTTCCAAAAACAGTTTTTATAAAAGGTAAAGATCTATCTAATAAAATGTGGGGTTTTTTCACATGCAATGTACTGTCAAATCTTAAAATATAGAAGTATGTGTGGGTAAACTTTTTTAAAAATCACCAGTAGTACAAACAAATTTTACAGCCCAATTTTTACAGCAGGGCTGGAGGGGTTGCCATATTTAAACGTGTGACCTGTTTTAAGTATTTGGGTCAAAGAGAAGCGAGGCACCGATGTGTAAAGTGGCACAAACAGAAGAGTGAAAGTGGAATTGAATACAGCTGAGAATGAAGGAAAGTTTCAAAGATTAAAAACAATCCCAAGTACATAGATAGTATTCCATTCAGACAATGGGTATTATTATGTGACCACTGTTTATTCTCCCATCATCGGATCCAGGGTCAGTGACTAGTCAACATAAATTCTTGGTTTAATACTGGAATTGGAAGAGCATGGGTTTAAATTTGTGCCCATCCTTTGCCAAGTAGCTGTATGACCTTGAACAATTCCTTAAGCTTTGGTTGCCCATCTATATACAATGGAGTCAACGGAAGTACCTACCCTTTGGGGGGTTGTGGGAATTTAATGTGTGAACCTATTTAAAATTGTTAGTAAGGCACACATGGTAAAGTACTCAAATCATAGACAATATTACCATCACCTTGACAAGCTTCATCTTCTCTCTCCATGTCCTCATACGTAATGTGGATTAACAAGAGAACTGAACTTTAAAAGTAGATGAAAAAATTTAGCTCAGCATCTAGCGATTCGTAGATGCACAACGTAATTAAACAACCCGTCCTCTTTTCCACTTTCCACAACTGGGCTGCATGCTTTGTGAGACACAAAAGAATACTTATTATTTGCCCAACCCTCTGCTGGTCACTGAAGAAATACATCTTTTTATTCATTCATTATTTTACTCAGTCTAAAATTTGTCGAACTCCAACGAGGTGTAAGAAAGTGAAGGGACCATTGGAGGAAATAACAGAGACTGACAATCAGGAGGAAACTTTTGAGTCCCCAGTCAGTTAACATTACCCTGGGCAATAAATGGGTGGGATCCAACCATCCTAAGCCTCGTTTTTATTATTTCTAAATGTTGATAGGTCTAATAGTTGTTACATGATTCAAAACCTCTTCTGAACTACCGTATTTTGTGTAGACATTGGTCGAAATCATGAATTATTTTGGGAGGCACGTTTGCATGCCTCACAGTGAAGCTCTCGGACCCATTCCTTTGTGCGAAGTGTATAACTGTCATGGGTAAAAGCTTCATCATCACACAGATTTAAGTGAACGAAAAATGCTACTTTATTATTTTTTCTGTAACTGAATTAAATTTTGACCTAGGACTCTTTTTTTTAACCTTAATTTAGCAGGTTTCTTAATACATCATTATCAGGAAATTTTAATAATATTCAGTGACTTATTAGGTTTACCAGTCATGTTCCGGATTTGTCAGTACTCTCCCTCCTCTCCAGGATGGCAGTACTCCAGGGCTATTACTATAGCTTCGTATCAGGACTGGTTTCTTGTCCTTGGTCAGGGACATGTAGAGATGTGACATCTGTTTAATCCTTTAGGTGGATGACATTTCATGGGGGCATCTGCTGAGGTGGACCAGCATCTGCATTCCCCCCACCTTGCTGAAATGCTTATTCTGCGTTCCTAGCCTTGGGCTACTTCAGTCCGGGTTGTCACCCCCTTGCAAGAGTGTCATCTTACTCCTCCTAACTGCCATGACTCTCCCATGGCTGGTGCATGTTAGCTGTTCATCATATACCCAGTGAGATTTTCAGGCCTCTGTGAGGCTAGCTATGTGCCCAGCCTCTTTGTTCAGGCACTCTTCCAAAACAGCTCTGGGTGCCATTCTTTAGGCTCAGACTTTCACTCTTTAAGGACATTATCATCTTCCTCTTCTCTTCAAATGAATTTGAAAGGTTATGGGGGGGCTGGTGTCAGAGGAGGTGAAAACCCTCCACACTGCTTCTAGCTCTTAGTTATCTGCAACTCTCTCAAATTTCCCCTCTTCATCTTGGTAGGTAATGAGAGATGGTGAAACTTCTTTTAACCAATACTCTTCCACACCTTGTTGTTTAGGCCATTGTCATGGTCCGTACATACTCAAAGAATATTTACCTCTTTCACTGGCATCAAGAGTTAATTTCACCGAAAAGCTCTGTATTTCTGAACAACCTTAAAATAGGAGGGATCCAGTACCTGCCAAGGATGAAATTTAGGACCCTAAGTACAATCTCAGGAAACCCTGTGTGTGTGTGTGTGTGTGTGTGTGTGTGTGTGTGTAGTGCTGATAATGGGACCGTTAGGGAGGTAGCGATCTTTAATTAATGCTGTGATTCCTTTACCTGTGCATTGTGATCATAGACAACTAATAAAACCATTTGGGCTCAGGTTTCCCATCTGTAAAAGGGAAACAAAATATCTCATTCATAGTCTAGTCATGAAGATTCAGTGCAGAATACAGCATCATGCAGATAGCACATCCTCAACCAATATGAGCTCCCTTCTTGACCGACTCCTAGTAAGAGGGATCCCTGCTCCCCCCAGCCCTCTGTGTTCTTCAGTATATCATTATTTACTCCCTCATTGGAGCTGAACTGCCTTTTACTAAGTATCCTTTAGTGTTCAATTTTTATATTCATGCATTGTACAACTTATGAAATATTTCACCCCAAATCTTCTTGAATCTGTTTTATACATACCTAATGAGGGATATTTTGGTACAAATTAATGTGTTTTATCTGAAGGTAAATTTGAACTGAAAGTGAAAAGTGGATTCCTTCTAGTTTTCAGGCAGAATTTTCCTTATGAGAAGTAGGTCAAGAAACATTGAACACAGAATAAATTTATCTCTGAAAACAGCTCTTCAGCTCTGGATTGTTTAAGGATGGCCTAGAATCCATGCTTAGTATTCTCTTCCATCTCCAGTTTCAGTACTCTTCTGAATTAGCATTTCAGCATAAAGCATTTCCTTGCAATTGCTCTTATTTTTATCCCCATCTTCTGCACTCCATTGTCAGATGAGAAGACAATATGTAGCAATCATTTCTTAAATCAACATACAAATTATTCTCCAAACAAAGTCAATGAGCATCTTACCTATTCAGTTCACAGTTAACTGATGCTGCTGGGGCTTGCTTTTGTAAATTGCTTCTGCTCCCCTACATTTTTTTTAAACAATTGTAAGTATAAAATTCAATGGAATGGCCAGAAGCAGATTGGTCTGTAGGAAGACCTACAAAGTGTTCTGACCTACAAAGTGTTCCGTTCCTGTTGTTCTCCCTCTTCCCGCCACCCCCAGGGTATGCAAGAAACTCTTCTGTAGAAGAATTAGATTCCCTGAAGAGAGGGATGGGTACAAAGATGGACTGTCCACATCACCAGTTGTAGGAATATTGGGCCTAATCTATTCCCTAATCTATTCCCTTTGCTACTCCACCCCACTGAATTACAAATTTCTAATCCCCCTAATCCCATCTATATATTTAAAGAGTCGATTGGTTTGGTGTTGGGTTTTTGTGGGGTTCCCTGACAACCTTGACAAGTGCCTGCTATTTCTTTCTCCAAGGTAATTAGAATACTGGACATACTAAGCCCTAAAAGGATTGGTCATAGGTCATGTTTGATTTGTTTGTACATACCTACAATGACTTGGTGAAGCTTTCTTGAGGATTATAAGAAATAGATCAGGTGGTGCTTACAGTTGAAGCTGAAGAAGGCTTTTTGTTTATCTTATTTTATTGAAGTGGGAATTTGGGAATTCTGAAAATGTCCCTATATTTGTCACCCCTGTTATTCTGGCAGCCTTTTGTCATGATCACATTTTCCCTGTTCATTTGTAACTACCTCTGCAAATGCTTTAATGATTCTAATGGGAGCTGTGGGTCGTGCTCATGAGTAACAAGCTTCAAATTAAAGAAGAATCTATAAGCATGTTTATGGTTTCTCATTATTAATACATTTGGACAGTTTTTCTTGACCACTGTATATTGACTTTCCAGGTTCTCGTGCCTAGTAAATTCATAGATACTTAATAAGACAACTATAGAGTCATGCATGCATGTGTGGTGTGTAGTGGTGGTGGGTAATAAGGATGTTTGCCTGAGTCCTGAATGAGTCCTGAACTCCACCCAAATTGTATGATTCGGAGTTGGGATAATGCAAGAAATGTGGTCATTAACGTAAACTTTAGATCACTAGTAGTGTGAGTAATTACCTGTACAGTAGGAGAAGAATGGAGAAAGAAGAGCCAAAAGCACAAATGAGCAAAAGCAACACGTCACAAACTCATAGAACAACACGCTTAATCCATTTAGCAAACATTGAGCCATCCTTTACTTTAAAAAACCCAGTAACTTTCTTCTCTGAGTTTCTGAAATGATAAATCAGTAATACTTAACAGACATGATCATTAACTTTGTTTACTTCTTTAGCTTTCGATGATTTGCATTTTTGTGTTGTGATTCATTTTCCCTTTCTGATCATTCTAACCCATCCACCAATCCAGAAAAGATAAAAAGAGAAAAGAACAAGTGGGGCTTTGTACATTATAGTGAAATCTATTCATGCCATTTTACAAAAGGTTCCAAATTGGAATGGCTGAAATTATCTAGTTCTCTTTTGTTGCATTTTAGGAATATCAATGAAATTTGAAATGATTTAGAAAAATGAAAAGCAAGTTTGAACAGGAATTATATAGTGAAAATGTGACAAAAGAGGTAGATCCAATCATCTTCGGCTGCTGAGAAAGGAGTATGCCTCATAATTTTGCATTTTTTTAGACAAAGTCTTTCAATTTCATGGAAGCCCACCTCATGTTTCATTTTCTAGTCATATAGCACAGACGGTTACAACTGGAATGGTTCTCTTTCTCCATGAAAATGGACCATTTGGAGTGGTGGAAAAATTTATTTTAGTTTTATAGTATGAGAGGCATAGAGATATAATGAAAAGAACAAAGACTTTGTAATCAGAGAAATGAACACTTACAGTCACTTATACCTACTTTAAGGTACTGTCATGTAATGTTAAAGTAATAACTAGCATGTTTTAGTCCCAATTTCCTATCCATATGGTGGGAGGGAGTGGGAGGGGATAATACCTATCATGCAAGTAGCTACAAATATAAAACATTTATCACATATGGAGTTTGATGTCATGCCTTCCATCAAAGATTGAGTACTCATGTATGAACATTGATAAACGATTTCCAAAGATTAACATATATCATAATTTAAATTATGTGCCTTTTTTAAGAGAGGAGAGTGTGTGCACACATGCTCGAGCAGGAACAGGGAGGGGCAGAGGGAGCTGGAGAGAGAGAATCTTAAGTAGGCTCCATTCTCAGTGTGGAGCCCGACATGGGGCTCTATCTCATGACCCTGAGATCATGACCTGAATTGAAATCAAGAGTCGGACACTTACCCGACTGACCTACCCAGGCACCCCCATTATATGCCATTTTTAAGGTAGTACTGTTAGCTTTGTATTTTAATGTTATTTTAATTTACAATAGTAATAATTTTGCAAATGTTACATTAACAGTTTTAATTGATCGTGACTTATTTCTAGTATTTCTAATTGATTCTTTTATAGCTTCCCTCAATGTGCAGAAGTTGCCCATCTGTTCATGCAAGTTGTCTACCTTTTTCTTTAAAATCTAGATTAATCGATCAATCCATTTTTCTGTTTTATCACTCAGAATTATTATGAAATCCTTGTCTGATAGTTACAATTTCTAGGTTATCTCTGAGTCTAGTATATACTAATGGCTTTATCTCTTGACAGTGGGTATATTTTGCTAGGTTTTTTGCATGTCTTTCTTTTGTGTGTGTGTGTTGATGTTAGACTTCATGTATGGAAGAACAATAGAGGTTGAAGTAAATATATTTCTTTTTTTTAAAGATTTATTTATTTATGTGTGTGTGAGAGAGAGAGAGAAAGAGAGAGCACAAGCAGGGTGAGCAGCAGGCAGAGGGAGAAGTAGGCTCCCTGCCAAGCAAGGACCCCATTGCAGGACTCAATCTCATGACCCTGGGATCATGACCTGAGCTGATGGCAGACATTTAACTGACTGAGCCTCCCACGCGTCCCTGAAGTAAATATACTTCATCCTGAAAATTGGCACTTTGTGCCACACTGTTAATATGGGGGTTTGAGTCAGTGGAATTAATATTAAGCTGGTTTTAGCTTTTATTGCTGCTCTTGCAACCTGTGGAGCAGCCTGTGCTTAGCGTGGTGCCTGAAGTGCTAAAGGGATTTCTCAGTGTTCCTGTTCTTTCCTCACCTTTCGGGAGATCTTGTATACCTGTAAACTACCTCTCCCAGTGGTAACTAGACCATTGCTTAGTTTCAGTGCAGGATCTTAGGCCCAAGAGGATATTTTCTCCCTTTCCCAGGGGTATTTTTTTTCCCTCTGTGTGCCTTGGCGAGATCTTTGCCTAGAGCCAAGGATAGTAGAGTTTCCTACTTTTAACCAAAACATCTCTAACAACATAGAAGAGAGAATATGGATCCCCGAAAGCTGGGGATATAGCTCACAATAGCCTTAGGAAGGCTGAAATGTTTTCATAGTTAAGTAATTTACCAGAAAATTGGGGGGAAACATCCCTTTTAAAAAATTTTCCTATTCAAATTCACATAGCCACGTAATTCACGTAATTCAAATTCCATCGTATTCTTTCAAGGATGCTCACACCAAAGTTGGATCACTACAAGGCAGGTGGTTGGCAACATTCATCCCAAATCTGAGTAGGGAGCCAAAGTAACACAATGCCCCATGGGCAGTGACAATGTCTACCCATGCCAAGGTACAGACCAAAGCACAAAAGGCCAAAAATGTTAAATAGGAGAAAATAAAAGTAGGCATCCATTTGTTTTCTTTCTTATTGAGCTAATAATAAGGGTACTTTTTCCCATTCATATTTGTTGCAGGGGAACTTTCAGCATTCTCTGCAATGTCACAAACTTACTTTTTAATCCTTTTCGTCTCCTCATAATGATGTGTATGAGGCTGTTGGAGGTTTGCACTAATGCAAAGTGATGAGCTGTAACCTCAACTTAACGAAGAAAATAAGGAAAGTTAAAATTTCCCATCATCTGGAAAAACTATTGGACTGCAGGAATATGAAATTTCAAATACCTTCCTTACAATTTTAGAATATAAAATCAAATGGAGATTTGTAGTTTTTTAACAACAAAGACATTAAACAAAATAATAAAATATATTCATATTTTGAAATTTGACTGTCCTTGGCATTTTGCACTTTAAATTTTGTTGCCTAGCAAAGTGAAAGGGAGACCTTCTTTAAACACATCTATCTGTATTAGTGCCATTTCATCAGGCATGCCATTTTGCAAATTTAGCTACATTATTAGTGTGTTTATTTTATTGGTGATACTAAATCAAAATGGTTTCTGCAATTAGTGGCTTCTATAAAACAAGCACATTAAAAGGAAATCATATATCTGGTTGTGGTACACCAGCTTCCTTTTCTACTTTGGTCCTACCTATGCTCCCTCTCATGTTTTATTTTCCTATCTATTTTACCAAATTTAATATTCATTTTATTCTCTACCACAGTTCCCATTACTGACACAATCAGCATTATTTAAATTTAAGCAAGAAACTCAACAAGGCTTACAAGTTTTTCATTGCTAATGATTTTTTTTTTTCTCATTAAGTCTGGGTCTAATGAAACTAAACAGAAAGTTCTGGTTGGATTCCTTGGTCACCCCTATCTGTGTTTGTGAATTCTTATAATTGGCATGAATTGAAAGTTCTTATTATCACTGAGAGTAACCCAGAGACAATTCCAATTCGGGTTTAAATGGCCCTGTGCCGACAAGGATATCTGAGCAAACCGAAACAGCCTCATGTGTTTATGGCAGATAAATACCAATTATGTGCTAGAAATGACATCAGTTTTTGTTTTTTCCTGTGTAGTTTCAGGATGAGATTTTTCGTCTTTGAGTTTACAGGTAGAACATCATATCCTTACAAGAGGAAGGAGAGCATCTTCCCATCTGAATGTGAGATGAAAAAAATATATATGAAATAAAACTTACTTTGCTGTAGAACAGCAAACTCTATTAGGTGAGTGTTATATTAATTAGGAGACTTGATTACTAGTAACATATCAAATTGGAACTAGTTTTATCAAGTGCGGAATGGATTCTAAAGGATAAATTTATTCCAAGGATTAAAAGATTTCTTGAGGAAGGCAAAGGGAGAGTGCATTTGTGCCTCAAGAAAATGCTGGAAGCAGGCAATCAAAAGTTTTCAGGAATCTCTGCCGCATCTCCTTCTCCCTGCACCATCTCTTCTACTGCAGACTGGCTTCCCCTGTTACTCCCATGGCAGAACACGATTGTCAACAGCACTTACACTTACATCCCACAAAGCACTCGGGGAGAACCTGACTCTAAGTCCCAAGTCTAAATTATATAATATATGTATACATACACACACATTCATGTATAGATAGGTAGATAGAGACTTACATATGTCTATGAGTTACATTCATTTTTAAAATATTCAGTGTAGGCTACAATGTAGTATTACCGATGTTCTCATCCAGTACTGGCAGGAAGGTGATTTTATACGGTATTTTTGTGAAGTAATTTGAAAATACATACCAAGAATTATATAAATGATTATCTACTTAGATCTATTAACCTTATTTTTGAGAATCTTTGCTAAGGTAACAACCTCAAACTTGGATAGAGGGTCTGTCCATGTAGATATTAATTACAACATTATCTTAGTAGTAAGATTTGTGAAACCATTTTTCAAAGTTTCCAAAAAGGTGGAGTGATCATTTTCTTGGGGCCGTATAATACCTTTAGCAATTTCAATTGGGTTTTAACAACAATGGAAAACCGCCATTACAACTGGGGGAAAGCGGGCTATGCTGTTTATGGCATAGATTGTGGTGATGGTTTCACAGGTATATACTTATTTCCAAACTCATAAAGCTGTATACTTTAAATAGGTGCAGCTTTTTGTATGTCACTCATACCTTCATCCCTCAATCAAGTGGTTTAAAAATATAAAAAAATAAATGTGGGGCCACCTGATGGTTCAGTCAGTTAAGCATCTGACTCTCGGTTTTGGCTCAGGTCATGATCTTGCTGTCATGCAATGGAGCCCCGCATCAGGTGAGGAGTCTGCCTCAGATTGTCCCTCTCCGTCCCCCTCTGCCCCTCCCCGTCCCCCTCTGCCCTTTCCCCTTTACCCCCCTCCCTGCTTGTGCACACGCATTCTCTCTCTCTCAAATAAACAAATAAAATCATTTAAAAATAAATAAAATAGATGTAATCATTACAGATGAAAAGGAAGGAAAAGGAAAAGAACGTTTTGATAAACATTGATTAGTAGAGAGTATTTAACCACGTCTTCGGTTAAGTTAGAACTTATTATTTATAAGTGCAATACACTGTTTAATGAATGTTGGATGATATTTAGTGTAATGTTCTGTAATCTGAAACTTTCTTCAAATGGCATAATAGTTTAATTTGTGAATCTAAAGTGAAAGTAAATTTTTCTAATGAATAAGAAAAAAAAGCAGGTTATGCAATTATTTGTGTGTTGCAATTACAATTACTCAAGGAGAAAATGGAAAGGAAACATATCAAAACTAAAGTCATAGAGCTTTCAATACCCTTTTTTCCTCTAGTTTCTAACATATGGATAATGAACATAAATTTAGTTCATAAATTAATTGAACTTGATATTATATTACAGATCAGGGTCAACAACACCTGCCCCTCCCTCTCTCTCTCTCTATTCAACTTTATCCTAAAAATATCATATTAATTCTATTTTTTTTCACTTTGACTCCTCAGTTATGTTTTCAGACAATGAAAGCACTTCGTTCAGACCCCTTTTCAACCGTGAGGATGTTTCTTGATCTTGAAATTTTATTTCCAAGTCTATGAATGCTTGTGTAAATTTAGTGTTCAAGTTAACATACACCTTTTCTCTTTTCATATTACTTTACTAATCAATACTGTTCTTTTAGCCATTATCAGTTCTTTCTATTGATCTTTTCTGAGAGTTTGTTATTTTCACTTTCATACTGTACTTGGAAAGTCCTGGTTTTCATGCTGTGAATTCACTGTATCTATGGAGCAAGGAGTGATTTGTTTCTTGTATGTCATGCTGTCTTTTTAAATGTTGTGAAAATGGTCATTTAAATGATTCTTTCATTGACATGGACTGCTTTCACTGAAGAAAAGTGTGCATTGAAGATATACAGCAAATTAAGGCATAAATGTTTGAAACAGTCAGATAACAGACAAATCTTGCTGAGTCTCAGTTACTGTACTGAATTTTGTCAATACTTAGCATCACGAAATATCACAAAAGAAGCTGTGCTCTTCTCAGAAAGTAAAATGGGTTGTAAGAAAACTGCATCTATGTATACTTCGGCATCACGAACTAAAAAATAATAATAATAAGTGCCTAAATCTAGATGATTGAAGAGTATTGTCAAAGGGAATATGAAGAAAGCCCACTATTTCTTATCTGGTTAAGAAGGATAGCAAAAGCCTGTAAAACTACCTTCTTTTCAACCTAGTTAATATGTGTAGATTTATAAGAGGAGTGATATATTAGGGACAGAGAGCAAGACATTTCTTAAATAAGCTTTGGACAAACCACAGTTGAGGGAAAATAATGCAAGGTGACTCATTGTTGTTAATGTCTGTGTTCTGAAAAAAAAAAGGAAAACGTGGATCATTAATAGGGATGAGAGCCAGAAGACTGTCTTTATGTTTTATCTAACATTTTTTAAGCCATGGATCCCTTTGGGAATCTATTGATGACTGAAGACTCTCATTTGTATACACTCCTAAAATTTGCTCACAATTTTAAGAATTCATCCCATGGTTGTATTAAAAGCCCTTGGATCTCAAAGTAAGAATAACAATGTTGATTGCTTATTTGGGGCCAGATACTTTCTATGTTCTTTAAAGGTAATGGCTCATTTAATCCTCACAACACTATAAGAGACCTATTATTTTTATAGCTATTTTACAGATCAGGAAACTAAAGAGAGAAGTTACGTAAATAACTAAAGGAAACCCAGCTAAAAAGTAGCAGGGCTGGACTTCCAATCCGGGCCATATGGCTCCAAAGCACTGGTGCTGAATAAGGATGTTGTGTTGCCTGCTGGAAAAAAACACTAGCTTAAAGAGTTGGATGATAAAAACTGAGATCTGGAGGGGTGCTTGGGTGGCTCAGTCAGTTAAGCGCCTGCCTGCGGCTCAGGTCATGATCTCAGGGTCCTGATCTCAGGGTCCTGGGATCGAGCCCCGCATCAGACTCCCTGCTCGGCGGGGAGTCTGCTTCTCCCTCTCCCACTCCCTCTATGCTCTCTGTTGCTCTCCCTCAAATGAATAAATAGAATCTTTTTTAAAAATTTAGATCTGGAGAAACACATAGAGATTATCTTTGCCAAACTCCTTTTCTTTTTTTTAGGTTGAAGAAATGGAGTTCCAGATACTTAACTGAAATCCACAGAGCTAAGTTAGTGGTAGAGCCCAGGTCCAAGCAGGAACAGTCACCCAAGGCTCACAGCAGTGTCACATTTAGCATTATTTTTATCATTATTCTCAGGCAAGGAAACTGAGGCATACTCCTCATAAGTAGCAGAGTTGCCATTTGCACGGAGATAGTTTAGTTTACAACTAAAATCACTGTATTATTATAACTCAGGAAAGCTATTCCTTTATATTCTGTTTAGTACAAACATAGCATAGTAAAATTAATATGAAAACTGGGAAATTGTAATATCTTTGATTTACAAAGTTGGGAAATTTTGGAGTTCTACTTTAAGGTCGTTTAATGTTCTCTAATCAGAAAGTAATGTTTGCAGTGTGCGGCAGTTCACATGAGTCTAAATCACACACATTCATACACACACACACACACACACACACACACACACACACACAGATATAAAACTGCTCATACACTGGTTGTGTGGGGAAAGCCGTTTACCTATATGACTTCAGTCTTGTAATAACCACAACTTAGTATTTGTAAACGTAGACAAAGAACAGTGTAGTTAAGAGAAGCACTTTTTGGATTCAGCTGATTCCTTTAAAAACTCAAACTCTTACGCTGTTTGTTCAATGTTTATGTTGTTTATAAGGATCAACTTTTCACTGTGCTTTCTACATCTTTTTCAACTCTAAGTTATATTTTCCTCTACAAGTTCAACACAGTTGTACCTAAGTGCAAACACCGATGTTAGTTTGGGAACTTTTTACAGTTACTTAATTTCCATGCTAACCTAAATTCACATCAACTGAAATGATTAGTCAAGATGTAGCTAGAACTCATCCGTTGCCATTGTGCGCCGAGGGAAGTGTTCTCAGTGGCATAATGAGCTTGAAAGAAAGGAGAAATCTTTCATTAGCAGTCTTGAAAGAAGCTGTTAGTAACCACTTGTCATCAGCATTAGCAACCTCAAGCTGAATAAAAATTGATCATGGGACTCTACCCTCTGCTCTCTGCCACTTGGATCGTGTATTAGCGCGGGCACCTGATTAACTCTCAAAACTGTCTCCTCCTTTGATTAAGTCCCAAGACTTCTTTTGTATTATCAGTAATGATTTCCTGAAATCCGTCCTAAAAGACAGACACTAATGCTCTTTCACTGACTGCAAAATTTCCCCTGTTTATGCTGGAAAAATGTTTGGCCTTTACTCTATTTATACTTTTTGGCTTGATCTTTCACAAACACTGGCTTAAGACTTCCATATTTGGTGAAGACAGAATAAGTGATTACTCTTAAACTTTATTTCTGTTTTAAGCACTTTCTGTATTTGAAACAAGGTATAAATGAGCATTCTCAGTACGGATTATTGCTGTTACAATACTCCACTGAATTACTGTAGAACATAGCCTTCCCTTAAATCATCTGCCAGGTTGATTTCAGTCTATGCTAATACTGGGCTGTGTATAAGAAAAAAAATCCTTGCTTTCGTGTTTAAATTGTGAGTGTTAGGATAAGGGGAAATACCAATATAGAAAAGATAATGTATTCCAAATGGAATTTTAGAGAGTTTTTAATACTTGATTTAAAACCCATACATCAGCTTATATTAAATTTAAACAAATTTCTAAAAAATCCAAATTTCTGTGATTTATAAGACCAAACATTTATTTCTTATTCCAGTTTCTCTCACTCTCTGTATTGGCTTCAGGTCAGCTCCACATATGTATCTCTCCTTTTGGGAACAAAGACTACTTGAGGCATGATCTTCTACTGTCAGAGGAAGGAAGAACAAGAGAAATGAAAAAGCACATCATGATTCTTAAATTCCTTGCTCAAAGCTGACACACTGTTATGTCTGCTCATGTTTTATTGGGCAAGGCAAGTCACATGATGAAGTCCACATCGGTGAGGTGGGAGAAGTATAATCCACCTAGGGTTATCCGTGGTAAGCAGGGAGAGGGAAGAATGAATCATCAGCAAATAATACAGTCTGCCAATTTGCCCACACACTTTTAATGCAATTAAATATATAGTTAGTAAAGGTAGTAATTGTCTCTGTTGACTCTTATTTTGTAATAAGTCCTTGCTTAAGACTACACTTGATGCATTACAAGATACCTCATCAAAACAAAACTCGGAGTTTGTTACTATGATTATGTCCATTTTACAGACTGAAAAACTGAGGCTTGGTGTTGTCTACAAGATATTTAATGCTGGATGGTACATGATCAAGTCAAGTAACTCAATGGGTTAGTTTGAATTACTCAGAAAGCTAACTCGAACAAGTACTCGTACAGGTAGTTCGTTTGGAAAAGCATCCCTGGTAGCATAAAGCAAGGATGTCGGAAGTGAGCCAGGGAAGGGAGAAGAGACAATAGTGGTGTTACTCTGGGCCATTCTGAGTTCGATATCCCTGGTAATCCTTGAGGAGCCTTTGAGAACCTGCCCAACAATTGTTCCACTGGGCTTTTTAATCCATCGATTTCTGTCCCCCGTTTACTGAGGATTGTACCTAGGGAAATTAAATCTCTGTCACTTCTTGGCTGCACCACAGATGGGCCTACCAAATTCCCCTAGATCTGGAAAAAGTCTTATTGCAAAGAAGCAGAAATGTGGATGCTTAGGTGGGAAATCTTCAGCATCACAGAATCTGTTCACAGTTACAGGTAAACTTGGGGTTGGACCAAGGAAATGAAGCATGAGGTGTTAACTGTATCTACTCTACCATTTTCTTAATCTTAACTCCATAGTGCAAGTTTAGCAAATGTATCTCATGATTTACATATCTCTTTATATTACACCCAAAAAAGGACTCTGTGTTTGAGCCTTTGTCGTTTATAAAGCATCTCATTGATATACACATTTGGAAGTGGCTGTTGTGCACTTTGGCTGATTGCTTTCCTTTTTATTTGAAAAGAACTATTTTACAATCCAATAACATAGGTAAATATATACCATGGGATAATGTATTTTTAATTTTCTAGTAGAGAAACTTAATGTTTTAAAAGTAAAATGGACTATGTTGAGGTATGGAAACAGGTATCTGGTTAGCGCTTATACCAGTATCCAAGTGATTAATTTCACCTCCAAATCACATCAGACACCTTGGGATCTTATTATTTATTCTGCCATAATTAGTCCAGGGTTATGTTTTTACAAAAATAAGTTATCTTTTCCTACAAAAATAAGTAGTGACACACTACTAAAGCATATTTCGAGCCTGCATACTAATTAATAGTAACTTGTTTTTACCCATAACAAGTTTACACCCACATAGTCACGTTCAAACAAGATGAGGTATTTGAAATCACTTTATAAATTATAATGCACCACAGAAATATTCATTGTTCTCATTCATTAATTCTTGCTAAACACAGATTTCATTTTTCTGGACATGAGGAAATATAATTTACACTAATACCATTTCATATTTTTCCTTTAGCTTTCAAATCAAGAGGACTCTGTTTGCTACACATTTATAAATCATATTTTAAAATCTTACTAATCGTTACTACAACTACCACCTAGAAATTGTGTCTCTTTTGCAAGATAATGCAATTTACACAGCTGGCCCACGGGAAGTAGTGGTACATCTAGGAATAAAGGTTTATAAGTTTTCTCTATTTTTTCTTTCAATTTTTCAGTATTAATATGTATCATAAGTCTCTCACATTTAGCCTTAACCTTTCTGTACCAGGGCTCTCATTCCCATGATGCAGATGGATACTACGAGACACGGAGGGATTAAGTAACTTGCCGAAGGTCATAGACCTCGTGAGAAGTAAAGCTGGGGTGTGAACCCAGGCTACTTGACGCTGGAAGAGATCTATTTAATCACTGACCTAATTGTATCTGATACATATTCTTAGTGTCAGAATGGAATTTGAGGGGAACAGGAATGAACCATTCGCACCATATACCAAATGGCATTCTCTTTTCCAAGTCATGCTACCTAGTACCTTTTCGTACACTCTTGGAGTTCTGATTTATCTTCCATTTTAGTATGATATTCTTCCTCATTCCTCATTGTTATTATGCTCTATTTCATGGTGAGTTCTATAACTGTACATAAAAATATTTCTACAGTTCTTGCATTGTGTTTTTCATAATATGGTGTTATTGATTATTCTTATGAGTATATGTAAGGTTCTGGTCATTTATGCTAATATAGCATAAATTCTATGATTAAGTGGCAGGGGATGGGAGGGAAATTTTATCCAGTATGAGCTGACACAGCTGTTCAAATTATTTTCTGGGTCCATCACCTCCCTACAATAAAAAGCAATTGACCTATATGAGAAAGAAGCAACATTTGCAGGGGAGGCAAAGGACCAAACAGGTCATCCATAGCATTTTACATGGTGTTGAGAGCGACAACAGTCTTGAAAGCTGAAGTGAAGAGCAATTTCATCTTACTCCAGAATGTAATTTACCCAGAAAAGTCAAGGCAGATTTTTTTGCAAGAAATATTCTCTAATCCTATGCTTTTATTCCTTATGATGAAAATAAATACTGGAGTCCCAATGACAAATTTTGGGAAAAGATATTGAAAAGTGATTTTATACAGAGTGGGTGCTCCATGGATATTTTGGGAAATGATGATTAAGACTGAAGGTTTATAATTAACAGAGCAGTTTAAGCAGTATGGTGAAGTCGAGGGAAAAAACATTGGCCTGGGACTTAGTAGATCTGGGATTTAATTATGGTATTGATTAGTCGTTTGATTTATTCAACCAAATCTTATTAAGTATCTGTTTCTGCTTGAATACACCATTTTGGGTGCCAGGAGTTACAAAGACATAATAGTCCTCCCATCTGAGTGTGGTCACATACAGGGGTACTGGGTGGGCTCCATTATAGGAGAGAGTAAAATATTTGTATGTATATGTACACCCACACACCCACATAGTAATGATGCAGTTTAAAAAATGCTAATGTGTATGCGTATATCAGAAGAATTGATGGATGAGTTTTGCCACGGATAGCAGGTGATTGTGAAAATCCTCACATTTGAACTTGATCCTAAGAGTGAGAGTTTTCTAGTCACATTCCTGGGGCTGTATGAACAAAGGACTAAAGTAAAAAAGTGTGTGGCTTATTCATGGAGACATTTGGCTTGTGTGGCTGGAGTAGACCTGGTAGTTACATGGGTAGAGGGGTAAGGAATATGTGTGAGTGACAATAGGCATGATGGATATTAAGTTTAGAAAAGTATTTGGAGTCAAATTATAAAAGCCCTTATTTGCCATTCTAAATAAGCTGGCCTTAACCTCAGGACAGGCATTTCTCAGACTTGAATAATGACTCAAGAGTTACTTATTTGGTTACTAGGTGAATGATGTAGCCATTAATTTTCAGGAAGAATAGGATTATGTGACTTTATTTGGGAAGATGAATGATACTGTTAAGGTACCTACAGGACATCTAAGTAGAGGTATTAACTTGAGTCAGCACTGTCAGTGTGAAACTCAGGACGTTAATCAAGATGAAAAATAAAGATTTAGGTATCGGTGTCATCAGTATCCATATATAGTGGTGGTGGGGGTGGGGTGAGAAGTCACTTTGTTTGGGAAGAATAAATGTAGTAGACCATGACAAGAAGAGATGCAGAAGAGATAGGACCCTGGGGCAATGCCAGTATTTCCAGGGTGAATAGGAAAGAAGTCAATGGGACAGATCAGGGGACAGCCCTTTTGTTGGAAGGAGAACCAGGAGACAGTAATATTTCAGAAGATGAGAAAGCTTGTGCATTCTTTCTGGGAGCGTCACTCACTACAGGGGCTTCAGTTACTACATGCCAGTTGGCTTCTATCTCCCAAAACTTTATTTTCAGCTCAGATTAATCTCTTGCACTTCAGGCTCTTCTATCCAATTGCCTACTCTACATATCTTTCTTTTTGTCTCAAAACACCCCAAAATCAATATTTCCCCATTCTTTCCATACGCTCATTATATATACAGATCCAGATACTCTTCTTCCTGGAACCTCGAAACTCCAATTTGAGTAGTATCATTGGCTGTACCTCTCCCAAATCCCCTACCTCCACATATAATTAAAAACCAGTTCTTATCAATAATACCTATTAAAGGTAATTGCCTGCATTTACCTTTCTCCAGTCCCACTACAATTCACCAACACAGGCCATGATTTATAATCATATATTATGCAATACATAATTATATTTCATTGTTAAAACACAAACCAGGGGTGCCTGCCTGGCTCAGTCAGTAGAGCATGCAACTCTTGATCTCAGGGTTGTGAGTTCAAGCCCCACATTGGGTGTAGAGATTCCTTAAAAATAAAATCATTTTAAAAATAAAGTAAATTAAAAAAAACAAAAACAAAAACCAGTATTGCCATTTCCCTACTTAAAATTCTGCTTTGGTTTCTAACTGCCTTCTGGCTAAAGTTTAAGACTCTTCCTAATTTGGCTAATGATTACTTCTCTTTTTTCTGAAGTCATCTCGGCCACTTTGGTCCTCCTCCTCCACCTTCTCTTGTTCCTTGAGTGGACCATACTACTCTCCTATCCTGGTAGTTGTACCTGCTTTTTTTATTGCCTGGGTTTCTTTTTCACCTTTCCTGCTTCTATATTCTTTTTGTTTAAGATCTTATTTATTTATTTGACAGAGATAGAGACAGCCAGCGAGAGAGGGAACACAAGCAGGGGGAGTGGGAGAGGAAGAAGCAGGCTCCTAGCAGAGGAGCCTGATGTGGGGCTCGATCCCATAACGCCGGGATCACGCCCTGAGCCAAAGGCAGACGCTTAACGACTGCGCCACCCAGGTGCCCCTCCTGCTTCTATATTCTTAGTTAACATTCAGAACTCAGCTAAGATATCACTTCATCAAGGAAGCACTGGCTTTTTCAAGTTAGGTACCTTTCTATATGCTTTTGACAAAGCCCTGTATTTCCGTATCAAAGAACTTACCTGTGTATCCACTATATATTTGTTTTGTGTGTGTCTGTTTCTCTCACTCTGCTGTAAAGACAAAAGGGTAGGAACTTTATCTTTTATGTAGTTGTATTCCTACCCCCCTGTAGGTGTCAGTATATATTTGATACTGGACTTAATAGCCTTCAAGAAGAAATGTTATGTATTAGTTTCCCACTGATGCTATAACAATTACCACAAATTTAGCAACTTAAAACAACACCTATTCATTATCTAACAGTTCTTCAGGTCTCAAGTCTGAAATTGACTTTGCTGGGCTAAAGTTCAGGGCCATCAGAGCTGTGTGCCTTCTGGGGACTGCAGGGAAGAATCTATCTCCTATCTTCTCCATTTTGGAGGCTGCCCGCGTTCTTGGGCTCATGGCCCTCTTCTTCCACCTTCAAAACCAGCATTTGGGCCAAGTCCTTGTCATGCTGCTCTCTCTAATGTTGCCCTCTTCCCCTTTGAAGGGCACACTGTGATTACTTTGGTCCAAGCCAGATTACCCAAGATAGTCTCCCTATCAAAAATTACCTGATTACCAAATCTAATTCCACCTGCAACCTTAATTTTCTTTGCCATAACAAAGAGTTTTAAAATACTTTAACTTATTGTAAAACAAATGAGTTTTAACAAAACTTATTCAGAAACTCTGGGGATTGGGACATGAACCTTTTTGGAGGACCAATTTTCTCTCTACCACAGGTTAATAGAATTAATATCTGCAAAGAAAAAGTAGGAAGTCTGAAAAGTAGACCTGGTCTTCATTAACTTAAAACACCTTTACCGAGCGCTATTGTGTAAGATGTTCTGTGCTAGGTGCTGGGAATGCAGTGGGAATCTAGACAGTCACTGTCTTGGAAATTAGAAAGGATATAGGTGATAATATTAACAACTTTTGTAGGGTGACGAGCAGTGAAAACTGCATTACATTGATTGTAGAGTGAGCTGGAAATAAGGAAACCTCTTTGACACTGTTTTTCTCTTCTTTGTGCAGTGATTTAATTATTTCAGACCTCCTCATTATGAAATGACCCCAAATGTCACCTTCGGCCCTCACATTCTGTAATCCTATGATCAAAAGCTATTACTCAGATTTAATGGAAAGCATTGTTCATGCCATATCTCCATTCCACTCTCTTCCACTTTGCATTGCCATTTTGAAGCATTAATAACATGGTAAATCCATTTTCCAACTATGTGCTGAGTTGGGGGCCTTCCTTCATAATGTTCCACAGTATCACATAACCTTATCTAATGTTTACCATGAATCTTCCACGTTCCTCATTTCCCTTTTTCTCATTTTTGGTGGAAACAAAGAATAGAGACCCTGCTAGCTCTTCTATATTACTGAATAGTCCTCTCTTTAAAGTGAAATAAATTCATATCCCTTTGTATTTCTTCACTATATGTATTTCTAAACTCTTACCAACTCTAATATTCCCTTCTCGTTCTAAACTTGTATTTTCTGGGTCCCTTACGGGATGAGGATTTTCAGTTAACATACTAACTAGCACTCAAAGAAATGTCATTTTTTTAAAATGTCTTTCTGGCACAGATTATGATTAACTGCTCTGTTGCAATGAGGATGATTTGTGATGTTTATATAACTGGGTTGTTTGTTTATTTTGGTTTTTCAGTGCTTCCACTTACATTGTCTTATCTGATCACATATAGGGGGTCATATCAGGGAGATTCTCCTTGATCTCACTCCCAACTTCCTTTATAATTTCATCCCATGCTACTCCCTCCTTCATACTTCAGAGTGCAGCAAAACTGAATTAAGCATAATGAAGAGCATGCCTTTTTTTTTAGTATAATTGACACACATTGTTACATTAGTTTCAGGTGCACAACTTAGTGATTTGAAAAGTTTATACATTAAGCTGTGTTGACCACAAGTATAGCTACCACCTGTCCCATTACATCACTATGGCAGTTATCATTGACTGTATTCCTCATGCTCTGCTTTTTATTCCTTTGATTTATTCACTCTGGAACTGGAGGCCTGTATCTCCCACTCCCCTTCACCATTTTGCCCAGCCTCCTCCCCTCTGGCAACCGTCAGTTTGTTCTCTGTATATATAGTTTTGATTCTACTTTTTATTTGTTTATTCATTTTTTAGATGACATTTGTGAGTGGATCACACAATTATATTATATTCCTTATGCCCTGCAATCTCCTCCTAAAGATTCATCTTTCCCTTTGCATCTTCTTTCTTTCCCTTTTTTTGGCTCCACCTACTAGACTCAACTTAGCCATCCCCTTCTAGAAAATGTCTTCCCTGACATCCATATGGCTACGTATCCCTTTCTCTGTGCTCCTATAATATCCTTTGAATATATGTATCCTTGCTTATATAAAATGTTTAATATTTATCTGTCATATGTCTGTATTCCACAAGGGTGTGAACTGTGGTAAAAACTGAGTTCTGGGGGCGCCTGGGTGGCTCAGTCGTTAAGCATCTGCCTTCAGCTCAGGTCATGATCCCAGGGTCCTGGGATCAAGCCCCGCATCAGGCTCCCTGCTCAGTGGGAAGCCTACTTCTCCTTCTCCCACTCCCCCTGCTGGTGTTCCCTCTCGTGCTGTCACTCTCTGTGTCAAATAAATAAAATCTTTTTTTTTAAAGATTTTTTATTTATTTATTTGACAGAGATAGAGACAGCCAGCGAGAGAGGGAACACAAGCAGGATGAGTGGGAGAGGAAGAAGCAGGCTCACAGCAGAGGAGCCTGATGTGGGGCTCGATCCCATAACGTCAGGATCACGCCCTGAGCCGAAGGCAGACACTTAACCACTGTGCCACCCAGGTGCCCCTAAATAAATAAAATCTTAAAGAACAAAACAAAACCCTGAGTTCTGTTTACCTTCTCAGTAACCTCTATAATGACCAACAGATACTGAGCATTCCGTAAATAATTATTTTTTTGTAAATAATTATTCTATAAATTAATACATAAACAGATGATTTCATTACATCTTAAAAACAGCTCCATGAGTTACAAGGTAGTTAATATCTTTATTTCACTGATAAAGAGACCGAGGTCTGGCAATTCTAAGGCCTCCATTCTCATGAGTCCTGTACTGGAACTGGAAGCCAATTCCCCTGATTTAATGTTCTCTCAGTTTGCCAACATCATTTTTGTGTAGTAACTCACTCTTGGGAATCATGAATATCGCAATTTAATTATCCTACATTTATAGGGGACTGAAGGTCTCAGGAATGTAAAAGTTAACAGGGCAAAAGGTCATTGCACTAATTTTAGAAAATATGAAACGCCAGATTTATTGGATAAAAAATGACTTTATTAGAAAGGGTTAATTAATTCTAAGATGAAATACAATTTTTATGTCATGGTAGAAAGCTAATTTTATGAGTTTTCCCCACAGAGAGAATAAAAGAAAGTGTTGGTCACTTTTTGCAATTTATGAAGTAGTAGTTCTTCACTCCTTGACATCTCCAGGGAATAGTTTTCAAGTAAATTTTTCTAACAGAGATTTTGTTCGTTGCCTCTCACATTAATATACTCAGGCATATTTTTATTAGTAAAAGAAAATCACTTATAAACAAACCCTAGAGAAAACATAATAGAGTATGTACTTCTTGAAATGACTAGACAGGAATACATGGATAATCATTTCCTAGTAAGACAGATTTCACTTCATTCTTTTCTCATTTTCTTTGTTGTTGATTTCACATTCATATCTCTTACTATAGACTGTGTCTATATTTACATGCACTTTATTAAAGTATTGAAATAATCTCTATAAGCTCTATGACAATTTATCATATGTGTATGTTTATGTTTATCAACTTAAGATGAACTATGGATATGTAACTGATTGTGTTTAAAAGGATCAACTTTTAGGGGCACATAGGTGGCTCAGTCAATCGAGCGTCTGACTCTTGGTGTCAGCTCAGGTCACGATCTCCGGGTCCTGTGATCGAGCGCCCTGTCAAGCTCCCCACTCAGCAGGGAGTCTGCTTTTCTCTCTGTCTCTCTGCCCCGTTCAGCCTCGTGTGCTCTCTCTCTCTCAAGTAAATAGATAAATCTTTAAAAATAAATAAATAAAAGGGTCAACTTTTAAATTATATGAGAAATAACAATGGAAATGGATAGATTTAAATATATAAAAGTACATGGGGCACCTGGGTAGCTCAGTCTGTTAGGTGTCTGCCTTTGACTGGGGTCATGATCGCAGGGTCCTGGGATCGAACCCCCCATCAGGCTCCCTGCTCAGCGGGGAGCCTACTTCTCCCTCTCCTACTCCCCATGTTTGTTCTCTCTCTCTCTGTCAAATAAATAAATACATAAAAATTTAGCATAATAAAAATGAATTTAAAATTAAAAGAAATATGACCACTTGGGGATATATATTCATTCACTGACTAAGGGTAAATAGCTTAATTTAGGATAGTGATTCTTAACTTGGATTTAATGGTAATAGGAAACTTCTGTAGAGAGGTCAGTGAACCCTATGAAAGGGTATGTAAATATGTCTGTATCGGCATTTTTTATAGAGAGAAGGATCATTATTTTTATCAGATAATCAAATGGAGTCCACAACTTGAAATGTTTAAGAACTAGTGATTTATAATCTCATTCCAATTAATTGTGAAATATCAAGTGCTCAATAGATACATGAGGAGAGGTATAAACAAGTATTTTGACAAAAGTAAGAACATGCAGAATACATTTTGAAAACATGTCCTAATTCATTAGTAATCAAACAGATTCAAATTAAGATGGGCATCAACTATCTCCTTATATCTCATAAAGCAGCAATCACTTTAAAAATGAAAGCAACAAAACTATCAACAGCATAACCTCATTCTTTCTAGTACCATTAAAAATTGGTATGGCCACTGGGAAAGCAATATGACAATATTTAGTAAAAGCCATAAAAGCTGGGGTTTTTTAATGCTGACCCAATAATTTATTCTGGAACAATTATATGCCAGAAGCTGAAAGAGGGTGCGTGAAGTTGTTCCTTATGGTGGAATCTCTAATAGCAAACAAAAGGGAAATGGCAGCCCATATGATATTTATGATGAAATAAGCTTAAAAACACAGAATGTTATTGTAGCTATGTAATATACATGTTTATGAGGATTGTAATGAGTAGACACAAAACTTGGGGGTGATTTTTAATACTAATTAATTTTGATATTAATGAATTTAATTATCTTTAAAATTTTTTCCATAATGTTAATCTATGGCAAAAATTGAGCACTAAATATCAACTAGTAAATAGAGGAACATTACTATTTAAAATATTAACAAATGAATCATCTAACATCTTAAGGAAGGTTCCATTTTCCAATCTGGATAAATCTGGATAAATCCATGTAGGCATGCAGATTGTAGACTATAAAATTCCTAGATGTCATTCACATAGATTATAGCATACACGGAATTCCTTGGGTTGTTTAAAAGAGGCTCCGAAATAATGGTTATTTCATATTTGTGTTAATATGTTCAACTTTTGTGACTTTGATTATCTTATGCCATTCCATATTGCCTATGCAAATATAATGTGAACTGGTTAATGTGAAAAGCCATGGACTTTGATTCAAATAATCTATATCAGGTTCATCTGTGTCACTTATTAGCTTTATTCCTTCTGAGCTTGTATTTTTTCAGTGGATAAAACGGCAAACTGCTATGGATTGAGAAGACATGTGAAACAGCTCTGTGAACAATAAGACACTAATAAATGATATATATTTTATAATACTAATAAAACCAGTTTTATTAATATTTATCATGTTAAAGAAAACAAATGTTATATAGCAAAATAAAACAGAAGCACGTAATTCATTAAAGGCATATTTTTCTTGTATTAAAAGCAAAAGAAGTAAAAAAGGAGACCTAGCGCAGATATTTATGTGACAAAATTCACCTTCAGTGCTGTTGACACAATAGATACATACTATTTTGCACATAATGTCAATATTTCCCTCCTGCCTTCAAGGCCTATCTAAAAATCACTCTTTGTACATATAATTGAAATCAATAAAAATATTGCTTTACTACCTACTTTTCACTGAAAATACGTGGAACACATCTCTTCAAATGTCTTTCTGTTCAACTTTCGGTAAAGATGGTTGGGCATGTTTTACAACCTTTAAGTGTGTGCTTCCAGATGACTCATTTACTCTCCCATGTCTGACAGGATTTGCGTGCACATGTAGGGAAAAATAAGTGGAGTTGCAAATGATATCATTAACATAGGAAAATGTGTATCTAGGGGCATCTGGGTGGCTCAGATGATTAAGTATCTGCCTGCGGCTCAGGTCATGATCTCCGGGTCCTGGCATGGAGTCCCGCATCGCATTGGGCTCCCTGCTCAGCGGGGAGTCTGCTTCTCCCTCTCCCTCTCCCCCTGTTCATGCTCTCTTTCTCTTGGTATCTGTCTCAAATGAATAAATAAAATCTTTAAAAAAAAAAGAAAAGAAATGTGTATCTATCATTGAGAAATAAATGTACTGGCAAGTTCCTCCTGCAGCAAGTCCAGGAAAATGGTTACAAGTTGACCATTTGAAATGTTCTGTTTATTTATTTTATGATTATCAAAAGAGTAGTATAATTTAGGGAAGTATATTCGCAAAAGGCTAGATTAGTTTCAGAAACTATTACTATCTATTTTTATTGATTCACACTGTCAACAAAGAAAAAAACTTCCACATGGTAGCTATGATTTATCCTGTACTGTATGGGAATGCTGATATTTGGCCACATGCAGTGTAGTTTGTGGGACTCACACAATTAAATAAGAAGAAAGTATTTTGTGATGCTAAATAAAATTTTCTCATCTAGGAGAACAGTTTTAGGTTTATTATTTATGTGCTGTTATTTCATATCGCTTAAGAGTATCCACTTACAGCTTAATAATGTGCTTTAACGATAAACAGATTTTCTTAGTACGTGGCTACATTTGTCATGGGAAAATGATTCTTTACTATGGATCACCCGTTTTCAGGAAAAGCAGTCGAGATTTACTGCTGAAAAAGAATCCGAGAGCAAATGAGGTTATTTTGTCAGGACATTTCAATAAGGGTTCTTTTGACCCGGGGTAAATAAAATATAAAACCTCTCCGTTTTAAGTCTCTCTCATATGCACTCATTTATTGAACATTAATTAATATGATTGCATTTACAGTAATTTAAAGGTAGGCTTTGGCTTTAAAAAAGGATTTCAGTTAGTCAAGATTATTTTTCTGCCCATTTAACTCCACGCTAATTTCCAACTTGAAAAAAAAAGAAAATTTTTAGAAGCATGAATTCTGTGAAGCTGTTTCTTAATAATTTTCCACCGTAATCTCTTGGTGTAAGAAGTCCTTGAAGATGTTTCCTTTGAGTATTTATATGTAATCCATGAAGGGTGTCATTTGCATTTTGATTTGAAATTTCCTGACTTTTGGATGAAAAGAGGTACCAAAAATTTTGGAGCTGTAAGATTCCCCCCTCCTCTAAAGCATTTGCATGTTTATCAAATATTTGCTCAACTCTTCGTTTGTGCAGACAGTGCTAGGTTCTGGGATGCAAAACCACGGTCCTGATATCAAGAAACCTCTCCTGTAAGGGGAGGAGGCTATGCGGGGGGGCCCATGTTAGGGTATGGAGGCATTGCAAAAGAGGGGAAAATCATTTTTACATGGAATGGGAGGGGTGTAAGAGGAAAAGCTTTTTCAGAAGGAACAGTTTTTCAGAAAAAATAACAGATAATAGGTTCAGATTATGCTAGAGTATTCATCATAGGATAAGTAATATTTCCTTTATTCAGATGAGACTACTTTTCTATAATGCCTTTGTATGATATTTGAATGAGCATAGATTTGACCGTACCAATTATTTTAGATATCTCATTTTTAGTTTGGATGCCCAATACCAATATCACTTATTCTTAATTTCATTATCAATGAAATATAAAAAACATTGATATGTAATAAATTGAGAGTTATTTTGGTTATAAAATATGATATTCAGAGCTCTTTCTAAACTCTTAAATCTTTTTTAAATTTTACATTATAGATGAAAGAGAAGATGTTCAAAAGAAAACATTCACAAAATGGATAAATGCACAGTTTTCTAAGGTAAGAATATTTTGTTACTTCTCTTTTAAGATATAAGGTAAGTGACTGATTTTCAAAATGAACTATGTACCTGTGTAAATTTAAATGTCCATATTGTTTTTATTGTAGTGTCACTGTTGTGGCTGTGCAAATTTAGGCACATTATGTTGACTTTTAATTAAGGAAGAAGCAGCAGAATATATAGTAAAGAGAAATTATTTAATTAGACAAAATGTATCTTTGGATCTTAATGATAATGTGAGTTTCTTTAATTACATCAGTCATCCAAGGATTATAACTGCAATCTTCTACCAAGTAGCTAGTATATGTCACACATTAGCAGAAGATATGAAGGAATTTTTACTGTCTGAAAGTGATAATATTTTTGTCCTTAGTCTTTATTAGTTGAAGAAAAACTGATACAACTGCCTGGGGTCTGTTTGGCCCCTATCACTTAGGGCATATGTCAAATAATTTAAGATAAGAAGTTTATTCTCTTTTTCAGCAGGCATCAACCCATACTATTAGTAATATTTATTTATTTTACATATGCAAGTTAATTTATAATCCATAGACAGCACAACTCTGGATAATTATGTGTGAACACAGAGTAAAATATTCTTACCTTGAAAACTAACATTAAGAGTATCACGTAAGGAGGTTGATGTACATTTTGAGGTTAGAAAGACTTGGATTTACATTTAATTAACTCTGAATTTGGGCAAATCAAATGCTTTGTGAATCATTTTGTTTTGTTTTGTTTTATTATGTTATGTTAGTGACCATACAGTACATCCTTAGTTTTTGATGTAGTGTTCCATGCTTCATTGTTTGCGTATAACACCCAGTGTTCCATGTAATACATGCCCTCCTTAATACCCATCGCCGGGCTAACCCATCCCCCCCATCCCCCTCCCTCTAAAACCCTCAGTTTGTTTCCCAGAGTCCATAGTCTCTCGTGGTTCATTTCCCCTTTTGTGAATCATTTTAATACAATCTTGTATATGTATACATATATATTGAGTGTCTACCTAAAGAATCAACTCCCAATAATGGAGATATAAAGCTAATAAAATATGGTCCCTATATTCAAGCTTTAAGAGGGGCAAAAATGGCTGATAATGGTTATTTCATGTGATTGTGAGGATTAATAGGGTCAAGATATGTGAAAATTCCTACCACAATGCCTGACAGTCTTAATATATGTGGATCACTCTCTCCATGGGTCTTTCTTGTTTTATAAAAGTTTTGGTAATGAATCCAAACAATCCACTGGGAGATGCAGTATAAAAAGTGTTCCTATTACTATTACAAAAGGTTTTCAAGTATCATCCATTGTTTATGGTATTTGATAGCAGAATTTTTCCAGGTAGTCTTTAATATATTAGCAAGAAGTAAAGTTACTGAATTTTAACTAAGCAAATTTCATTTATATTTACTTACTGAATTAAAAATTAATAAGTTGCTATTACAGAACTTTATTTTTTAAATTTTTATTATGTTCAATTAGCTGTTATAGAACTTTAAACAATAAACATAAAAAAGAACACCTATTTTAAAAATTTCAACTTTTTTTGAACTAAGTGGGTAGAATTAATAAAAAAAATTATAACACTAATGGAAAAGAAATGAAAAATAAACTCAGAAATATGTACAATTGGAGTTCCTAATTCCCAAAATATTTACCAGATCGGTGTATATGTTTTAACCGCTGTATCTACTGGTCTCATTAAAATCTTAATTTTGGAAGTTTGAAACAGCCAGTAGATACAAGCTTTCAAGCAAATATACAGACAAATCAGAATCATAAAGAGATTTTTTGAAATAATAAATGTGACATAATACTCTGAATCTTTGAATTAAGTCAATGAGTTGTTTTAATAAGGTGTGTAGACATAAAGGAGACAAACACTGCAAATTCTCATTCCCACAAATCTAAATAGGTCATTACTCTCTATACATTGACATTTCAAGTATCATTTACCAAACCTCACATGCTAATATACAAACCCTAGTTTGATATACTGTCTTCTTTGAATACGCTGTTGGCACTGCCTTAGAGCAACTTTCCCTACCCTTATGAGTACCCATATTTTAAAGGCTGCAAAATAATTACATGCATGAGTGCATTGACTGTTTTTTTCCTAGGTATCCCCACCGCCAAATCCAGCTTCTACTTATTTCATTTATTTTATAATTGTTCTCCCTCAGCCTATTAAAATTGGATCAGGAGAGTCACCAAAGTTTCATATTTGGGCATATAGTAGGTGTCAGGAATAGAAATAAATGTTTATAAAGACAGAGGGAAAAGTATTTGGAGATAAAATTTATATACCTGTGTGTTGATTTTTCTTTTTTTTTTTTTAAGATTTTATTTATTTGTTAGAGAGAGAGAGCACAAGTGGAGAGAGCTGCAGG
>NW_024423319.1:96722813-96735096 GCF_017311325.1 Ursus maritimus
AGTATCACGTAAGGAGGTTGATGTACATTTTGAGGTTAGAAAGACTTGGATTTACATTTAATTAACTCTGAATTTGGGCAAATCAAATGCTTTGTGAATCATTTTGTTTTGTTTTGTTTTATTATGTTATGTTAGTGACCATACAGTACATCCTTAGTTTTTGATGTAGTGTTCCATGCTTCATTGTTTGCGTATAACACCCAGTGTTCCATGTAATACATGCCCTCCTTAATACCCATCGCCGGGCTAACCCATCCCCCCCATCCCCCTCCCTCTAAAACCCTCAGTTTGTTTCCCAGAGTCCATAGTCTCTCGTGGTTCATTTCCCCTTTTGTGAATCATTTTAATACAATCTTGTATATGTATACATATATATTGAGTGTCTACCTAAAGAATCAACTCCCAATAATGGAGATATAAAGCTAATAAAATATGGTCCCTATATTCAAGCTTTAAGAGGGGCAAAAATGGCTGATAATGGTTATTTCATGTGATTGTGAGGATTAATAGGGTCAAGATATGTGAAAATTCCTACCACAATGCCTGACAGTCTTAATATATGTGGATCACTCTCTCCATGGGTCTTTCTTGTTTTATAAAAGTTTTGGTAATGAATCCAAACAATCCACTGGGAGATGCAGTATAAAAAGTGTTCCTATTACTATTACAAAAGGTTTTCAAGTATCATCCATTGTTTATGGTATTTGATAGCAGAATTTTTCCAGGTAGTCTTTAATATATTAGCAAGAAGTAAAGTTACTGAATTTTAACTAAGCAAATTTCATTTATATTTACTTACTGAATTAAAAATTAATAAGTTGCTATTACAGAACTTTATTTTTTAAATTTTTATTATGTTCAATTAGCTGTTATAGAACTTTAAACAATAAACATAAAAAAGAACACCTATTTTAAAAATTTCAACTTTTTTTGAACTAAGTGGGTAGAATTAATAAAAAAAATTATAACACTAATGGAAAAGAAATGAAAAATAAACTCAGAAATATGTACAATTGGAGTTCCTAATTCCCAAAATATTTACCAGATCGGTGTATATGTTTTAACCGCTGTATCTACTGGTCTCATTAAAATCTTAATTTTGGAAGTTTGAAACAGCCAGTAGATACAAGCTTTCAAGCAAATATACAGACAAATCAGAATCATAAAGAGATTTTTTGAAATAATAAATGTGACATAATACTCTGAATCTTTGAATTAAGTCAATGAGTTGTTTTAATAAGGTGTGTAGACATAAAGGAGACAAACACTGCAAATTCTCATTCCCACAAATCTAAATAGGTCATTACTCTCTATACATTGACATTTCAAGTATCATTTACCAAACCTCACATGCTAATATACAAACCCTAGTTTGATATACTCTTCTTGGAATACGCTGTTGGTACCTGCCTTAGAGCAACTCTTCCCTACCCCATTATGAGACTCATATTTTAAAGGCGCAAAATAATTATCATGTATTAGTGCATTGACCTTGTTTTTTCCTAGGTATCCCCACCGGCAACGCAAATAGCTTTACTTATTTATTTATTTACATTGTTTCCCTCAGCCTATTAAAATTGGATCAGAGAGTCACCAAGTTTCATATTTGGGCATATAGTAGGTGTCAGGAATAGAAATAAATGTTTATAAAGACAGAGGGAAAAGTATTTGGAGATAAAATTTATATACCTGTGTGTTGATTTTTCTTTTTTTTTTTTTAAGATTTTATTTATTTGTTAGAGAGAGAGAGCACAAGTGGAGAGAGCTGCAGGGAGAGGGAGAGGGAGAAGCAGGCTCCCCATTGAGCAGGGAGCCTGACTTGGGACTCGATCCCAGGACCCTGGGTTCATGATCCAAGCAGAAGGCAGACACTTAATCAACTGAGCCACTCAGGCGTCCCTGTGTGTTGATTTTTCATTTAGAAAACCTGAAAATATATTTTCCATGTTACCTGATTTTTTCTTGTCAAGCTTCAAGTAATGACTAAATTTTTGTGTATGCTTTTGAGAATTAAGAAAAAGCTAATTGATTCATTTTAAGCCCATTGATGATCCCAAAAGATAAACATAACTGAGATATGTCACTTCGTATGTATTTATTGTGTTATTACATGGTGTTCAGCAGAATTCCAGGCCTGTAGGAGACACAAGATTAGTTTAAGTTGAATCTTCAGATCTCATGGAACCTACACGTTTGGGAGATATTAGATTAATTGCTAAATGGAGTAGCAGAGTGGGCAGTGGTGGTGAGAGACAGCAGTACTCTGGGCTAGAATGAATCTGAAAACCTATATGAAGAAAACTGTACTGCCTGAGAGACTCTAAAGGAAGGATCATCAAAGAGCAAAACACTCTTCACTGAGATCATTGGAAACCACTGAAGGAAGGAATACATGTTTTCTTTGTAACCCCACTGATCAGTACCAGTGCATTAATTAAATATAATATATGCATTTTGGATAATAGTACAGAAATTAAGCATATGCTAAGTTGAAGGAAAGAGGGAAAATTCTGAATGAAAAAGAATGTGTTGAAGAAGACTTTAAAAAGAGAAAAGGCAATGAAAAATTATCATCTGTGTGGTAAATTAGTCAAAGAGAAACACACACCAACAATAATAAAAATGAATAGGATGACTTAAAATGTTTAACAGTGAGGCTCACACACATTCATTTATATAATATTTGTAAAATAAAAAGAGCCTGCAAAGTAGTTCCCTGTTATTATGTAAAGTTACATAAGGGATATTTAAGGGGGAAAATGTGATTAAATAAAGTTTTATCGTTTTGTGTCGTTTGAAGCCAAATGTACCTTTGCAGTAAATCCAACTGCTTTTTCACTTTCTTAGTACCGTTTTAAAATAGACCCTATCTCTTCTTCAAAATAAGTCTTCTATTAACCTTCAATTCCAAAAATTTTTACTAGAATATGATTTATCACATCTATTCTATAAAGATAAGCAAACATTATGTATCTCCACATAAACACAAAGCCATTGCTAGGTAAGGTTAATTCAAGGTAAATATTCTATTCATGTAACTTGCAGATATTTTATAATCCTAAAAATGTTTACTGTTTATGACAAATATAATTCACATAATAAGAATTACACAGGTTCATTCACACAAGCTTATTTAAGGAAAGTACACTTGAAATTATGACCAAAAATAATTTTGTCATAAAACTTGCTTGATGTTTGTGTTAGGGAAAAAGCAATCTGTGGGGAAAAATATTTACTACTAGATCAATTGAAAGATTTAAACCATCTCCCAGTGAGTTATATGATGGTCTGGTTCCTACATTGGATTTAGTGATTATTTCTCTCCTCCAAATACACTTTTCTGTATGATTCTTCCAAAAGTAGTAGACAACTTGATATTTTATTTAAATGAAGCAGAAATGTGTAATTAGTTTTGTCTATGAGCTTCACAGGGGCCTATGATATGGTAACACATTTATGTCTTTGTTGTCACAACATACGTACCTACACCTAAAAAGCCAGATTTTACCCTCTTGGGATAATGATAACACAAGATAGAATTAACTGGTGTAACATACTTTTCCCAATAATTTATCATTATTTATATCCTAGCCAGCATGATAAGCATGATGTCATGCAAATGAACACCAAAGTTGTGAGTCAGTAAACCAGGCTTCTTAGAGGAAATCATTATATCCACACTTGAATTCATTTTGAAAAGAAAGGTTTACATAAAATAAAAAATTCTTTGAGTCTTGTTTTCCTTATATGTCCATGTCTACCTTGTAAGAAAACATATATTAAAAGAGCTTTATAAATATTGAAACAAAAACATAAAATATTGCCATTTTTGTTACTGTGTAGTATATTTGCTGAATTGAAGGAATTGTATATTTATGAAATTTTCCTGAACGCCTGCTCACTTCTATATTGACATGGTTTTGGCTACTTTTGTTGGATGGAACAGGGAGGATAGAACATTTATTTATGTTTTATTATCCTGCTACACTCTCTATGCCAATCCATGCCCTCAACATACACATACACATACACACAAACAGTCGTGGACACACACTCAGTTTAAAATGAATCAAAGGGTTTCCTTATGCAAAGGGAAGATAATGAGACTTAGAAGCAAAACATTGTTTCAGGTAACAGTATGTATACATTTCCTCTGTGTCAGTTTGAAACTTACATGTAACTAACAAATTTATATAGGACTTCTACTCAAGGGGCTTGATTTAAAAGAGGTGATAGATTAGAGCTATTGTGTTGTGGGAGGCTCATCATAGATATAAAGTCACCATTATGCCCCTGGCTTCCTGTTTCTCCCTACTATTTGATACCAGAAAGAATTAGATTACTATAGAAGATGAAAGGCAGTGCACTATATCTCTGGATCATGATAAGCAGCTATTGGGGAGAAAGTTTTCCTTTGCCCTTCAGTGTTCTTCTGGCTGGTCTACGAATTAAATTGATATGAGATAGATTAACAGGAGAAAAAAAAAACAAAGGTCAATTACATGCACAAGGAAGACCAATGATAAAACTGAGATCCGAAGAAATGACCAAAGCCTGCAGTTTTGATATATTCTAGACAAAGGAACTGACAGGATAAAGAAAACCTGTGTTTGGGAGCTTCAATTCGTAAGAAATTCTACAGAATTTGGGCTGGGTAGTAAATTAGTAAAAGTAACAAGGTTCATTTTTATAGCCTCTTGTTTATATAGCTTCTTTAGCCCTGAATTCCCTGTCTCTGATCATAAGAACATCTCTTTACCTGTTGGTACAGGGAAGATAACTTTTACATGAGAGATTTATTTCCTGCTTTCAGGGGACAAGGAAGGTCAGAGTGTTCTTGTTCTGACTCTTTCTTAAGTAACTTTAATTCAAAATAACTATATGCCACCAGGGTACATCTTGGGGAAGCCTTCCCTGAGCCTCAACACAGGCCATGTAAGGCTTTGGTAAGAGTTAAATTCTTGGGTACAGTTATTTTGGTGAGATGAATATTGGTACAGGAAACTGTAGACATCCTCATTTCAGAAATTGTGAAGATTAGGAACTTTTTTGTTCCTATATATTCTCCTATTAATTACCCTATTGAATTACATTTTTATGGTTAGTTGCTCCAGTGACCTCATGAGATAGTGTTCGAGATGAGCTAAATGTGAGTGTAGGTAGCTTGCTCATGATAAATGGAAGAGATGAAGCTGGAACCCAGAAATTAGACTCTAAAACCCATGACATTTCCATATTCATTACTATTGTGATAACTACTCCATCTACCAAGTGCTGCATTGTTCTCAGGATTCATCACAAAATTGATAAGTTTTATGAGAAATGGTGAGGGGATTTGAGGACATTGAAAACTTGAGAATGGAAAGTGTTTAATGCTTGCAATACTAACAGATGCTTTATAATTTACCTTAAATATTTAGTAACCCCAAAGCTCAACCATTGTTGAAGAAGGTTTTTAATAGATTCTTTCCAAATGGTTTCCAGTACGTTAAATGTTAATACACGCACAAGCTGAGTTTTGGTGAGTGAAGTAATCTAGTTATCAATATAGTTATCTAAATTGTGAGTATTTTTATTTATTAATATTAATTTTTATTTCCACTAATCACAAATTATTGTGTGTAAGAGAGAATTTAAATATTTGTTTAAATAATTTTGTGAGAAATAGGAACTATTGCCCTACTGGCATTGTGGACTCTCTAACACCTATGCTAGATGTTAAGATGACTTCTAGAATGATGTGTCTGTGTTTGTAATTTAGATAATTATGCTAATGGCCTAATCCACTGAGAACCATTCTGTTGAACGTTTTCTTGGATCTAATCTTTGCAAAGTACCCAAGTAACAAAGAATGTCATTCAGTTAGTGAAAGGAAAATTGGATTGTGATAGGTCTCACTATTTTTAATGAAAGGCAAATAATTTATTGTTTATTTTGCAGATCTTTCTTAGAAATATATACTTGATTAACCCACTGTTCCTGAGCTCTTAATAACTCTAGGTAGTTTTAGAAGATACACATGTTTTGCTCTTTAAGCTACTGTGTTCTGAAATATGAGAAAATTGGAATTGTTGATTGCTATACCTATATAATATAGATTGGTCTCAGCGGCAAGCATATTTAGTTGGAAAATGTAAATATTTACCAATTAGCATGATTGTTCCTAGGGAAAAAAATTCTGTAACTGATAGGCAAATGCATTAGTTATCTGATTTATTCTGTTTTAGGGCTCAGCATAACTTTCTAGCAAGACAACATATATTGAATTTCGTGATTTATTTTCATTTGAGGAAGAATAGTTGGTGCTTCGGTACCATCCCACCAGAGATATATGGTTGCTAAAATAACCTTCCAAGATTCAACAAATATCTATTGAGTGCCAACTATGTGGCAGGCATAGTATTATATACTGTAAGAGACACAATATAACATGTTTTTCTTCTCTAAAGGATTATCATCTGAGGGAAGAAACAATTATATAAACAAATAAAGTATGGCCTTTAATAGAATACAAATGTTATGGGAACAGAAGAAAGAATGACTAATTGCTTAGAGAGGATGACAGCTTTTCAAAAAGAGGTGACATTTAATCTGAGGTTGTCCACACAACGACAAATTAAAGGGAGATGAAGGCATCAAGAATTGCATGTAGAAATATGGAAAAATTGAGGAAGCTTGGCCTAGCAGGTGGTGAGTGGCCAAGGAGATCTGTGCAAGTGGAGAATGGAGGATGTGAGAGCACATGAAGCCATTCCTGAATAATTGCACTGTTGCTGGGACCGGTTGGACTAACAGTGAGATACTGGTTTAATCATGTTTATATTTGACCTCTGGTTGAAAAACGTTTACTTCTAAAACAATAGCCAATGACAGAGCAATTAGACTGCCCTACAACCACTAATCCTCCCTGCAAAATTGAATATGAAGCCTACACTTTACACTTAGGGAATAGACATGTGGATCTAAAATGAAGATACAAGTGGGTTACATTTTTTGGTAGTTGTTTGATATCATGCATATTCATTAGCACACTGCATCAGAATCACCTAGAGGGCTTGCTGAAACAGATAACTGGGACTCATAGCTAGAGTTTCTGATTCCATAGGTCTAGCAGGGGAGCCCAAGTACTTGGAAGTTCCCAGTTGGAACTTGTTCTTCTTATTAAATTTTTCTATAGCTATTATGTCAGGCAGTGAATAAATATTTTGAATATTATGTCTATGCATTAAATTCTTATCCTTCTTTAAAAAAGGCATTTATATTTAAGGAAACAAGTTTTGACAGAAATACACAGAAAGCCTACATTCATTAATGTATTACTTATTGAGGACTTATTACAGGTCAACTGCTCTAGAGTTTTAAACGTGGCAGTGGAGAGAAAAATGCCCCTTTAGTCATAAGGCCCTATGACTCAGATGAGTAAAACTGAACAAGGAAACATTTAGCAAACTCTTTGACATTCTCTGTACATATTTGTCAACTTGCTTTCCCTCTCTGAAACTTAGAATATAGCATTTCAAATAGTGATGGATGGATGGATGCTAAGAGGAATAAGGTGGGTGCTCTTTTGTATAATGGATTCTGAGAAAACCTCTCTAAAGGGACATAGAAGAAACCTGAGGGAAGAGAAACAAAATTCTAGGCAGAAAGAACATGTACAGAAGTCCCGCTGAGGGACCGTGTGTTCCAGGGACAGCAGGGGGCCTGGTTTAGAGTGACTGGGGATGAGTACTATGAATTACAGGGGAAATGGTACTGTGGCGAGGCAAATTAGGTAGAACCTATTGACCACTGTAAAGGCTTTGGCTTCCTGGTAGGTAGGAGGCGAAGTGTTTTAAGGAGTGACTGGAAGCAATGTAATTTATAATGTAGGACATAAAGGTAGAATTTGAGAGGCGAGCTAGATGATGGTGTCATAATCCAGGTTGGGTGTGTGGGGGAGGCTAGAACCAGGTTGGTAGCCATGGACCTGAAGGGAAATGGCCATACTTTGGAAAGTACAGGTAATAAAATTTACAGATGGACTAGAAATGGAGATTGAGAGAGTGAAGAAAAATAGTTTAAAAAAAAATTTTTTTAAGCAGTTTTAGCCTGAACATTGAGCAGGATGGGATGGCTATTTACAGGGGTAAGAAAGACTGTTGAAGGAGAGGGTTCGGTAGGAAAGTACAGGTAAATTTCCCATGAGAAATCCCGGAAAAGAATTTTTGTTTTAGTATGTTATCATGGAAAGAGTATGTACGAGTGCCTGGGTGGCTAAGTCAGTCAAACAGCAGATTCTTGGTTTTGGCTCAGGTCATGATCTCCAGGTCCTGGGAATGAGCCCCGTGTCAGGCTCTGCACTCAGAGGGGAGTCCACTTGAGGTTCTCTCTCTCCCTCTGTCCCTCTTCTGCCTGTCCCCACCCCTGCACTCTCTCTATCTAGAATAAATAAATACATCTTTAAAAAAGAGTATTTATTTTCAGTTCCTGAAACTAACTTCAAGTTCAAAAATTAAGTTATCTTAATTTGTAAGAAAAAATTTTAAGAGAAGATACAAAGTCCCTTTATCACTGTGTGTATGTGTGTGTGTCTGCACACACGCGCATGTGCACCTTCTTGTGAGAGAGGAACGTGTCTGTAAATTGAGTACGTTTGCATTGGAGTTAACTTGATCTTTGTGTCTCTCATGATCTAGGCTGGATGGCTAGAAATCAATGGAGACAAGCTTGATTTACCAATAGTTTCCTTCTTCGTAGCATTTACTATGTAGAACCTATGTCAATTGCATTATAATTATTGTTTACATATATTTTACATCTATTAAATGAGATCCTTGAGGGTCTGAACTTTGACTCAGTTATCACTGTATACTCCCAGAGTATACACACTGATGTACAGTGATATTCAATAAATATTTACTGAATGAACGGAATGAATGGAAATAAGGAAGGAAGAAAGGGAGAGAGGAATTGAAACTAAAGTTGGTCATACTGGCCACTATCCCGGTCCTTTCTTCTGTGAACACCTTCTCCTTCGTGTTCTTTCATGTCTTCAAATATCATTTCTATCCAGGGCTTAACACTGGGCTTGATGCTTAGGAAGCACTCAGGAATTGATTTTTGAGTATACAACTTCGAAATATGCATCTGTAACACTGAGTTCAAGATCTACATTTCCAAGTGCTTTTGGAGCCTATCCACCAAGCCATGGCAAAGTCCTGATACGAGGCCAGGATGATATAAACGAAGAAGACCCAGTTAGATGGAAACAACAAGGGTTGGTTAATGATTAGAAAAGGGGAACCAGGAAGGAATCTGATGGGGGCAAGATACTATCTCAGGACACTAGACAGATAGAGATACCTTAAATTGGGATAGGAACTGAGAAAGAAAGAAGAGAGAGGTATATTTGGTGGCTGTTGACCACTTTGCTGTTAGATATTCAAATATTTGGTTTAATTTGTTTGTGAGGCATTCAGGAAATCAGTATGAGGGCAAATACTGGATTCAGTAGCCTGAATTTTAATTACCAATTCACCACTTAGTGTGTGTAAACTTAAGTAAATTACTAAACATTCATAAGCCTCAACTTCCCCATCAAATATTTATTTAAAAGATTAAAAGATGTTCTGCATGCAAAACACATAGAATTATACCTGGCATGTGGTAAACGCTCAATTAGTGTTGGTTTTATCATTAATATTCTTTTGAGGACAAGAGGAATTGAATCCCTCTGAGAAGCTTGAGGCTGGTGTTTGTCTGACAGGCTTTTATTTTGCTGAGTTGGGTATGGGAGCTGATAGATTTTGGTTATATAATGTTTTACTTAATAGGGTTTGGGAATTGAAAGGATTGAATTTGCAATGCGTAAAATATATATATGTCTGTGTGTGTATATGCATATGTGTATATGTATCTTGAGAACACAGCTTTACGATTGTTGGGGCTGGTGGCTAGAGGAGTAGATGAGGCACCTCAGGTAGAGCCTGGGGGTCATGGATAGCAGCAATATTCACAGTGTAAGTCAAAGAAAAAGACAAGGGCAGAAAGCATCAAGATGATATGACTATCATTGTCAGATGTCTGAGGAGTTCAAGTTAAGATGAGAACTCAAGCCTGTTACACCTACCACCCTGTAGAATGCCTGTCCGTAACCCTGCTAATATAGCCACTCCCTAGAGACCTCTCTCTACTTCTCTTCCATGTTTGACCCCTAGCATCGCAGATCCTGTAACATCATCTTCCTTGGTTTGCTCTCCTGCTTTTAGTAGAGTATAACATCCTGTAGCTTCCTAAGAAAGGACTCAGGAGAGAGAATTTTTTTGAGGTATGTCATAAAATATTTTTAATTCTACTCTTCCTTTTTGATCATGTTTTTATATTCCCATGATCTTGTTTCAGAAAATGTAGTAACTTCTCTTACTTTCTGTGGATTTTCATTCTAATTCTTCCACAATCTTCCTCTGCTTCTTGCATTGTTCATGTTTTCTAAGGTCCTTCTTTCTTGTTTGTTATTTGTTTGTTTATTTTGGGGAACTCTCATTTTCAAAGCTTTTTCTCAAATTATCCAGTGATCCTAATTTTCCGTTTAAGCATGAGATACTAACATTTGATAAAATTAAATACCCTTTCTTGATAAAAATAGTTAATTAAAAAAAGAATCATTATCTACTTCTGCTAACATGTTATATTACATATATATATATAGTTTAGTCCGCAAGTCAGTAAATTACTTAATGAAGACACATTTGATGAATCCCGGCCAAAGACAGGAAAAATATAAGAATGCTCCAACTGTCTTCATTATTACTTAACTTTGTGTTGGAAGTATTAGCCATCAAGACCAGACAAGAAAAACCAATTTAAGGCAAAACGGTTGGAAGAAGAGGTAACAGTATCACAATTTGCAGATAGAACTGTTTCTCTAAGAAGTCACAAAGAAATAATAACAACAACAGACACAGAAACCAATGCAAATGATGTAGGAAAGAACATTAGGGTTCGAAGCCAATGGCCAAGAAAGAATTCTTGAGATGTCTTTGGTGCAAAAAGATGGTTTTATTAAAGCATGGGGACAGGACCCATGGGCAGAAAAGAGTTGCACCAGGGTCATGAAGAGTGGCCCATTGTATACTTTCAAGTTGGGAGGGGGTTAGGGATAGCAAAAGTCTCTAAGGAATTTTGAAAGCAAGCTTTCCAGGACCTTGAGGGGGCTAGCTATTGTTGGGAAAAGGTCATTTATTACCGTCCAGTAAAACCTTAGTCATGAGACCCTTCAAATCCTTCAGATGTATATCCGTGGGGCTTATGCTTAGGGGATGATTGCCAACACATATCCTGGAGGGTTTAGAGATAAAGGAAGTTTCCAAAGGAATTTGCATACGTTAAAGTAGACTTACAGGATCCTAGGGGGGCAGCAGGGTTGGGGGGGGGCAGGCTAGAATTGCCTTTTGCCCTTAGCAAAGTATTAACATCGAGGCTGTTGAGTCCCTAGAGGAATGTCACTCTGTCTATTTCAAGGACTTGTCACTGGGCTGTAGGTAGTAAGGAAATTTAATAATTTTTCTTCTGCCTTTGTTTCCCACATCACAAACAGCAAAATAATTTAGTAAGTTAGTAGAACGTGCAAAATTGATAGGCATGATGTATATAAATGCTAATGAGCTAGAAGATACTATGGATCAGACATACTCATGTACAACACCAAAAATGAGAAATACATTTAATAGGAAATTTTCAAAATCTGTATTTAAAACTCTCCTTAAAGACTCAAAAGAAAATCAAGGGGAAGACCTACCTTGAAGAGCATGATTTAGCGTCATGGGGCACATGGGCATCACAGTTTGGTTGGGCGTCAGACTCTTGGTTTTGGCTCAGGTCTTGATTTCAGGGTCTTGGGATGGAGCCCTGCCTCTCTCTTTCCCTCTCCCCCTGTTCCTCCCTTCACTCATGCTGTCTGTCTCTCTTTCTCACTTTCTCTCCGAAATACATAAGTAAAATCTTCAAAAAATCCATAGTGTTAAATATGAATTGAAAATTTCATTAGAAACTAAATATTTATTTAAATGTATTTTTTCTGGGAAGGCCTAGTAACAATGGGTACACCTAGCTGTAATGATTCTAACACTCTGTTCTGACCTGGTTATGTGTGTTTGTGGGAGGGGGTTGATTTACCCACACCAACAGCACTTGTGGGACATCACCTGGATTTTCTATATTCCAGCTCACTTCTGATACTGTCAACCTGGAAATAGTGTCAGATCTCACAGGTTAAAGATTCATTTCTACAAGACTGCCCCCT
>NW_024423319.1:96735106-96742612 GCF_017311325.1 Ursus maritimus
TGCTCCAACTGTCTTCATTATTACTTAACTTTGTGTTGGAAGTATTAGCCATCAAGACCAGACAAGAAAAACCAATTTAAGGCAAAACGGTTGGAAGAAGAGGTAACAGTATCACAATTTGCAGATAGAACTGTTTCTCTAAGAAGTCACAAAGAAATAATAACAACAACAGACACAGAAACCAATGCAAATGATGTAGGAAAGAACATTAGGGTTCGAAGCCAATGGCCAAGAAAGAATTCTTGAGATGTCTTTGGTGCAAAAAGATGGTTTTATTAAAGCATGGGGACAGGACCCATGGGCAGAAAAGAGTTGCACCAGGGTCATGAAGAGTGGCCCATTGTATACTTTCAAGTTGGGAGGGGGTTAGGGATAGCAAAAGTCTCTAAGGAATTTTGAAAGCAAGCTTTCCAGGACCTTGAGGGGGCTAGCTATTGTTGGGAAAAGGTCATTTATTACCGTCCAGTAAAACCTTAGTCATGAGACCCTTCAAATCCTTCAGATGTATATCCGTGGGGCTTATGCTTAGGGGATGATTGCCAACACATATCCTGGAGGGTTTAGAGATAAAGGAAGTTTCCAAAGGAATTTGCATACGTTAAAGTAGACTTACAGGATCCTAGGGGGGCAGCAGGGTTGGGGGGGGGCAGGCTAGAATTGCCTTTTGCCCTTAGCAAAGTATTAACATCGAGGCTGTTGAGTCCCTAGAGGAATGTCACTCTGTCTATTTCAAGGACTTGTCACTGGGCTGTAGGTAGTAAGGAAATTTAATAATTTTTCTTCTGCCTTTGTTTCCCACATCACAAACAGCAAAATAATTTAGTAAGTTAGTAGAACGTGCAAAATTGATAGGCATGATGTATATAAATGCTAATGAGCTAGAAGATACTATGGATCAGACATACTCATGTACAACACCAAAAATGAGAAATACATTTAATAGGAAATTTTCAAAATCTGTATTTAAAACTCTCCTTAAAGACTCAAAAGAAAATCAAGGGGAAGACCTACCTTGAAGAGCATGATTTAGCGTCATGGGGCACATGGGCATCACAGTTTGGTTGGGCGTCAGACTCTTGGTTTTGGCTCAGGTCTTGATTTCAGGGTCTTGGGATGGAGCCCTGCCTCTCTCTTTCCCTCTCCCCCTGTTCCTCCCTTCACTCATGCTGTCTGTCTCTCTTTCTCACTTTCTCTCCGAAATACATAAGTAAAATCTTCAAAAAATCCATAGTGTTAAATATGAATTGAAAATTTCATTAGAAACTAAATATTTATTTAAATGTATTTTTTCTGGGAAGGCCTAGTAACAATGGGTACACCTAGCTGTAATGATTCTAACACTCTGTTCTGACCTGGTTATGTGTGTTTGTGGGAGGGGGTTGATTTACCCACACCAACAGCACTTGTGGGACATCACCTGGATTTTCTATATTCCAGCTCACTTCTGATACTGTCAACCTGGAAATAGTGTCAGATCTCACAGGTTAAAGATTCATTTCTACAAGACTGCCCCCTACACACACACACACACACACACACACACACACACACACACACACAACTTCAGAATTAGTCACCAAGTCCAGGTTGTCACCTGTGCTTCTGACCCACTGGCTATAGATTGGGGATTCCAAAGACTCCCTCCTTAGGTTTGATTAATTTGGGAAAGCTGCTCATAGAACTCAAACATTTTACTTACTACATTACCAGTCTATTATAAAAGGATCAGCCGGAAGAAGAGTCGCATAGGACAGAGCATGGGGAAAGGGCGCGGAGCTTCCATGCTCTCCGAGTGCACCACCCTCCCTACATCTTCCCTGTTTACTGACTCGGAGGTGCTCCACACCTCGTCCTTTTGTGTTTTTAAGGAAGCCTTGCTACATTGGCAAGGTTGATAAAATCACTGGTCATTGATAACTGATTCAATTTCTAGCCCCTCTCCCCTCCCCAGGGGTGGGGGTGGGGTGGGACTGCAAAATCCAACCCTCAACTCACCAGGTTGGTTCCCCTGGCAACAGCCCCCCCCCCCAATCCTTAAAGTGCCCAAGGGCTTTCCAAAAGTCACCTCATGAACATAACAAAAGATACTTTATAGCTCTTATCACTTAGGAAATTCCTAGGGCTTTAGGAGTTCTCCGCCAAAAGCTAGGACAAAGAGCAAGTATATATTCCTTATTATAAATCACAGTATCTCACCAGCGCTCAGCTGTTCGTTGCTAAGTATCATTCCACATTAAAGAGAACCGTTCAACTCCTTAGAGGAACATTTGATCCGTGATCCTCGGCAGGTAATATGAGGGAGACTGAGACCTTTAATTTTGTCATAAAGCAAGGAAGTGCTTCCCAAATTGCTAGCATCTTGGGTTTGCTCCATTCTCTTCTCTTGTTCTCTTTATGCTTGTAAATTTATGCCTTTTTAAAAGTTTTTCTTTCCCTCTCATTTTATAGACAGGCTTCGGATAAATTTTTAAAAAAATATATTTACACATTCATACTAATGTATTTTTCTGATCTTGAAGGAGAAATATATACATTTAGTAACAATGAATGTTGGCTTAGGTTTTCTCTAATGGTCTTTCCAAGAATCTGGAACATTGTTTATCACCACAAAGGATGGAAATGTTTGATTTCACTATGCCAATTTTCAAGAAAAATTGCTCTGGCCTCTACCTTTTAAGAATAAAGGCAAAACAGAATGTTTTATATTACTGATTTTATTATCATAACTGACTTTTGAAGAATTGAGTACAATTTTGGAGTGTCAGCAATATTCCCTTGACGTTTAGGTATGCCTCATTATATAGTATGCATGTAGATTTTGAAAGAAGCAGTTCAAATGAAGATTGCCTCAGATAATATTCTAAATGAGCTATATAAGTAGAGTATTATGGTAGTAGACATTGGAAATTTATGCAGAGCCCATATTTAAGGCATTTTAATCTATCCCCTGAAGAACAAATCTGTCATCTAAGTCATATAAACCACTAGTTTGGATTAAAAACAACTTAGAGATCGTTAAGTATATTGCCTGATAATCTAACATTCTAAACAGCTTACATTATATATTAAATTTAGTGTCTTTTCTCTTGTAGGGGAGGAAAAATGTTCCCTTCTTCCCCTCTAGGTTCTTTGGCTGGTCTAATAATTAAACTCATAGAGAACAGATTAAAAGTAGAAAAACAATTTAATTTCGTACATATGGGAGCCCCAAAGTCAAGAGACTCAAGGGCAAAGTAGGGTGGTTGAGGCTCGTTTGCCATCCTGAGCTAAAGAATGGCACAGGGGCCTGGGGCGTCTAAGGGGGGAAGGCTAATTCACAGGACAATAAGAAGAGCAGATGTTTGGTAATTAGATGTTTGCCTTGCCATATAGATAGATAGGTCCTTCAGATACTAAGATATTTCTGGTAATAGCTCTCTTTCCGGGCCAGGCCCCCCACCTAAATTCTTTAAGGTAGTTAAGGGAGAGGTATATGTTTTTCTTGAGTCGGCTGGGTCTTGCTTGACTTCAGCTCAAAATAATCCACATGGCAAAGTGGCCTATTTTGCTCCCCTTCACTATTTCATCTTAGTTTCAGGTTGGCTAATTAGCAGTCTCAAGTTTTTTAAAACACATAGATCTAGCTCTCTTCCACTCTCCAAAATATATAAAATATTATATGTATTTCCTTTCTTGTTCAGTTTTAGGATTTCTGGTGACAGAGGTCTCTGAGAATATTTTTTTTTCCATATGTTTTTGAGGAAATAAAGTCTCATGTAGGTATTATAGTCTAACTATGTTGCACTGGTAATTTGCATATTACACTTTGACCTTCGAAGTAGAAAAGTATAATGAATTAGAGATACACATGCCATTTGCAAAATATTTTACTTCTTGGGTGTGAAGAGAACCAAAAGATGAATGAGTAGGCAATATTATTTTTGTTAAAACTTGAATTAGAATTTTGGGTACAACAACGAATGTTATTTTGATTCTTTCACAGTTTTGTATGGTAAGCTCTATTAGCATTAAAATATAGTGTTGATACCTCTGTTTTTAAAAGCATATGAAGAATACAGATTAAAAAGAGAGGGGCACCTGGGTGGCTCAGTCCTTAAACATCTGCCTTCGGCTTAGGGCCAGATCCCAGCGTCATGGGATCGAGCCCCACATTGGGCTCCCTGCTCCGCTGGGAGCCTGCTTCTTCCTCTCCCACTCCCCCTGCTCGTGTTCCCTCTCTCGCTGGCTGTCTCTCTCTGTCAAATAAATAAAATCTTTAAAAAGAGAGAAATAAAGAAATGTTGAGGAAAGTCAGATTAAGTAAGGTAGAACATGACTAGAATATCAGGGAAAAAGTCCTATGAAAAGAATCAGAAGAATTTGGGTTTTTAGCCAAAGTAGAAAATTAAATAAGTGGTGCCTTTCTTGTGTATTTTTTCTTAATCCCCTTTGTGTATTCCACACATCCCCCCACCCGCCTCCCCTCTGGTAACTATCAGTTTGTTCTCTGTATTGAAGGGTCTGGTTTTTGTTTGTCTCTTTTTTTTTCTTTGTTCATTTGTTTTTTTTTTTTCTTAAATTCCATTTATGAGTGAAGCCATATGGTATTTTTCATTCTCTAGCTGTCATATTTTACTGAGCATTATACCCTCTAGATCCATCCATGTTGTTGACAATGGCAAGATTTCATTCTTTTTTATAGCTGAGAACTATTCCACTGTATATATTTACCACATGTTCTTCATTCATTTACCAATAAGACATTGGGTTGCTTCCATAATTTGGGTATTGTAAATAATGCTGCAATAAACATAGGGATGCATATGTCTTCTCACATTAGTGTTTTTGTATTCTTTGGATGAACACCCAGTAGTAGAATTACTGATTTATATGGTAATTCTATTTTTGATATTTTGAGGAACCACCATACTGTTTTCCACAGTGGCTGTACCAGTTTGCATTCCCACCAACAGTGCATGAGGGTTCCTTTTTCTCCACATCCTCCTCAACACTTGTTTCTTGTACTTTTGATTTAGCCATACCGACAAGTGTGAGGTGACATCTTATTGTGCTTCAGATTTGCATTTCCCTCATGATGTGTGATGTTGAGCGTCTTTTCATGTGTCTGTTAGCCATCTGGGTGTCTTTGGAGAACTCTCTGTTCATGTCTTCTGCCCATTTTGTAATTGAATTATTTGGGTTTTTGTTCGTTTGTTTGTTTTGGTGTTGAGTTGTGTAAGTTATTTATATATTTTGGATACTAACCCTTTATCAATATGTCATTTGCAAATATCTTCTCTATTCCACATAAGTCGTCTTTTAGTTTTGTTGATTTTTTTCTTTACTGGGCAGAAACTTTTTATTTTGATGTAGTCCCAATAGTTTAATTTTGCTTCTTTCCCTTGCCTCAGGAGACATATCTAGAAAGATGTTGCTGTGGCCAATGTCGGAGAAAATACTGCCAGTGTTCTCTTCTAGGATCTTTATGGTTTCAGGTCTCACATTTAAGCCTTTCATCCATTTTGAGTTTATTTTTGTGTATGGTGTAAGAAAGTGGTCCAGTTTCATTCTTTTGCATGAAGCTGTCCAGTTTTCCCAACACCATTTATTGAAAAAATTGTCTTTTTCCCATTGTATATTCTTGCCCGCTTTGTCGAAGATAATTGACTACGTACTTGTGGACTTGGGGTGCCTGGGTGGCTCAGTTGGGTAAGCGTCCAACTCTTGTTCTCAGGTCTTTTTTTTTTTAAGATTTTATTTATTTATTTGACAAAGAGAGAGACAGCCAGTGAGAGAGTGAACACAAGCAGGGGAGGTGGGAGAGGAAGAAGCAGGCTTCCCAGTGGAGCAGGGAGCCCGATGTGGGGCTCAATCCCAGGGCCTTGGGATCTGGCCCTGAGCCGGGAGCAGATGCTTAACGACTGAGCCACCCAGGCGCCCCTCAGCTCAGGTCTTAATCTCAGGGTCATGAGTTCAAGCCCTGTGTTGGGCTCCACACTGGGCATGGAGCCTACTTATAATAATAATAATTATTATTTAAAATATATTTATAATAATATATTTAAATTATTATATAATATATATAAATTAAATATATATTTAAAGTATATTTATAATATAAAACAATAATAATTATTATTGTGGGTTTATTTCTGGGCTCTCTATTCTGTTCCACTGATCTATGTGTCTGTTTTTGTGCCAGTACCATACTGTTTGATGACTACAGCTTTGTAGTATATCTTAAAATCTGGGATTGTGAGACTTCCAGTTCTGTTCTTCTCTTTCAAGATTGCTTTGGTTTCATATTTGTTATTAGAAGGCTTTCTTTCATTTTGATTAAATTAATTTTAATGACCCAGATTTTCTAATTAGGTGTTACACATGTAGAATTAATGTTACGTCGGAAAGAATTGGTCAAACAAGAAAGATAATCTCTGATAGAGTCATATACAATGGAAGGAACTTGCAAAGGAGCCATCTACATTTTCTCTAAAAAAGAGAAAAAAATAGTCTGAGAATTTGGAATGTCTAAACCCCTGAATCATAATGGGAAGTAGCTCAGATTATTTATGAGTAGTTTTCAGTATTTGCAAAAGACTGGGAAAAACAAATCTTTTTTAGCAGTAAGTGCAAGGAGTCAAACTTAAACTTCTCCTGAAGCCAAGTGACCCTGTTCTGGAATCATCACCACAGTCATAAAAGCCCTGGATAATTCACAAGCATTGCCGAAGTGTCATAGCCCTTGAAGTCCAAAGAATGAGACACAGGAGTCTTTTAACATTTCATAACTGTGTGCTCATTCTTCCTAACAGACAGGACCCAGCACAGTCTGAGCACAAAATCTCCTGCCGTAGAATTCAGTGTCTATATCATGTACTCACTAATGGGGTTGTGGGATATCGGTGAGGTTCGGTGGGGTGAGGTCCGGAGCCGATGACCAAGAAAGAATTCTTGCGACGTCTTTGGTGCAAAATGGTGGTTTATCAAAGCACGGGGACAGGACCTGTGGGCAGAAAGAACTGCTGCCCCAGGTTGTGAGGGGTGGCTGATTATATACTATGGGGTTGGGGAGGTAAGGAAAAGGGAGGTTTCAAAAGGATTTTTGCATGTTAAAGAAGACTCATAGGATACTGGGGGCCTTGCCATTGTCAAGTGAAGGTTGTTTTTCCTCTAGCAAGGCATTAACGTGAAGATAGTTGGGAGCTTCCTGGAGGAATGTTATACTCTGCCTGCTTCAAGTATCTGTCAATGGGCTGTAGTTTATAAGGACTTTTAATTGTATCTACATTTCCTTCTGGAAGCTAGGAGCTAGGTTATCCATAGAATGCTTTGTTCTTATAGATCGCTCAGACATTTATAAACTGAGGGATACTCAGGTCTTGCAGGATTGTGATCTGTGTAAGTTGTTTTTCTTTTCCTTAGGTTTAGGCAGACAGGAGGGCCTGAGGAATGTCACATATATCCCATGCGGGTCGGGTTGTGGGGTGTCAGCTGCCTGTCCTCAGCTAGCCTTCTGCTCCCTCATCA